>NC_135501.1:143680725-143810725 GCF_052857255.1 Amblyomma americanum | reverse complement strand
GGAGTAATTGGATAATATTGAGACAGACTCGAATTCGCATCAAAAATGAAGAAAGAAAAGGAAATGAAAAAGCCGTGAATTCACATTTTAGCATAGGAATCGACCTGATGCAATTATATACCCATAAATAAAATTGGACACAGGTTTCAAGGCATATCCCTTGGCGCTTGCCCCAAAAGAGAGGAGGATCGGAATAGATAGAGCTAGCCCCAGTCGAGCGAGGGGGATCTTCAAGTATGTTCTACGGGGAGAAGTGAACCGCCGGCACAAGAGGAAAAGTGATCTACTGACTATTTCGCCACAAGACTCACAAAGATTGGTTAGCGATAAGCCTGATCGACATAAATAGAGATTCAGTTGCGGTATTCTGCAACGCAGACGTCATGGACACCTCACATTTCCTCGAACTGCACATCCGCACACTCCAAGGAAAATCCAGGTGTTGAAAATCCGCTACAGCAAGGGAGGGTTCATAACCGGCACCTCGCCCCTCGCGCTAACTTCTTCACAAGGTTGATAGGCGGGTCTCAACAAAACTCCGCCAATCGCCTTGTAACGCGATCGGGCTCGAAACACTTCCAACGCCTTGAAACGCACGCGATCAACCGCACCTACGCAGTAACATCCCCTGCCTTTAAAATGAAGTCATAATATGATAAAAAATGCAGTTTATAAGGAGTGAACACACGGGCAGAATCGCCGCTAAAAATACGCAGCACAAACATGCGTTTGATACCTCTAACGCGAAGACATATTGCAGCATGTCATAATGAGAAAAACTGGTCTAAAGGGGAAACATTCTCTCTTCATTGTGCTGAGATACGCAGTATGTATACAGCGCCCTATCTAAAGCTGTGTTTATAAACAGCGAAGACAGAGGATTTTTCGCGAACTACGGCCAAATGCCGTCAGCCCGCGCGGAGGGTGCATTCCACATGCGAGGGTGACGCTAATGGTGACAATACAAATTCTCAAGTGCACCTCGATCACGCTGACTGCAAATGTCATGGTTGAGTGTTAGCACATGTTGGCTTTTGCTCAAGCGCAAAAAACTGACCTTTTTTGAAAGATAGAACAGTTCTTTAAAATTCTCGACTAATCATATATATTGCAAGATATTTAGCTCAGAACGAATTAACAGTTCATGGCTTCGCAGCCCTGCCCAATGATGGATGGGCCTCTGTGTATATATTTTCGAAATGATTGTTTTCGTTACATTCAACTGCGCTCCATTTCGAGGAACATGAGTAGAAAGATGAAGGTATATCTCCGAATAGATGTTTCATTTCAAGACGAGCTTAAAGCCATTCGCTGCGCACCAGGCGCGTTGTCGCTACTTTAGTGTAACTGACAGCAAGGATCAAGGCAAACACTCGACAGAAGATTTTTTTATATAGTATTCTCTCAAAGTTTTCTCTGATGATACTGTGCAGGTTAGCAAATCGGGGATTAAAGTGTTTACATTCGTCTTCGACTGAAGTCTGCGAACTCGCTGCGCTCTCAGGCTTAGCACCGTTCCTTAAACTTTGCGTGCTGTCAAGCGTGCAGCTCTAATGAGGAAAAAACATTAACACAAGAAAGCGAGCAACGACAACGATCAAAACGCTAATAACGACCGCTCCACACATTTCCTAATAATAAGTTTCATAGACGCCCCAGCAGAAAGCATTCCGCGAAGAACTTGCTTTTTCTTTTTTTACTGGGCGGCCGTCGTTAGCAATACCTAATACTTTTTACTCACCACTGACAAAGGAGTGGCTTGCCCTGTAACGTTTGAGAACAAGGCTAACGCCCTGGATTTAGCAGGGAGTCTCGGTCTTTAATTTTATTATGTAACATCCTCGAGAAAGTCAGGGGCCACAGGGAGCGGTTCACTCATTTCACTAGGCAGCATCTATCGGGTAATGGCACCAGCATGATGGGAGCCCTAGCACAGGCACACACACCCACACCCACACCCACACAAATGCACACGCACACACATGCGCACGCGCAAGGCCATACATTGTGTGTACATCACTCTGGCATAGTCTACACATCTGGCTATATGTTGTAGTATCCGCCATGACTTCAGAGGAGACTTAACAATAAAAGATTTTTTTTTCTGCTGCACTCAGTGGTCATCAGGAGCTCCTATGCCTCCTCCGCGCTTTCAGCGTCACTTTTTTGCCTGAGACTGGCATCGACGGCAGCCAGCAAGGCGATGGACGTCCCCATAAAACTGCCGTGGTATGCTCCCACTCCCGTCCTACCCCCAGACCGGCAAGGCAGTATATGTTCAACCAAACAGCTGGCTCGCAAACAGAACTCGAGCTTATTGAAAATATCGGCACCGAAGGGCCGCTTCACGCCTCGCGACGTGAATTACGTACAGGAGTATTATTTAGGATCCCTTTGCTTTGTTCAGTTCCTTGAAAGGAGTGATAGATTCTTTAATATAGTTCTATAACTGAAATGAGCGTTTTCGTCTTTTTTAAAGATTACACCTTGTGTCTTTCAAATCTCTTCCGGTGAGGCTACACATTCGGCTAGCGAACTTTGTTCCGTCTGTTCCCCAGAGAGAAGGCACTCATCAGTGACGGGCTCGGCGCCAGTTGGCAGCTCCGCTTGGCAGTGTGCAGACGTGCCTAGAGAGCTCCGCCAATCAGATTGGAATGAAGAAGTAATCAAATCCGCGGGTTTCTAACGAGGTGCAAAATTTGCGCAAGCTGAGAGGGCAACCGCGGAAGTGTGTCGCTGAAGATGGAGTATCGGCTGTTGCACAGGCTGACCGCCTTCAGCGAGCAGAAATGACGTAGGAGGAAAAGCACACCTAGCGCAATTAACTTCAATACAGCGGCATTCTTAATGTGTAATTTAGTTATGTGTCCAATATAATTAGTTATTGGAGCGTCTGCCCCGGCTGATAGACTGACAGACAGACACTGACAGACTGCGAGTGGACTAACCAGGACGACTTGCAGATAACAGGGCCAGTGCGAATTGGTGAACAAGTCAGATTTGAAACGATGCTAGTCTAGATTTAGGGGAATCGCCCGATGTGCAGTTTATTTGTAATATATTTGTTGATATATTGAAATACCCTAAAGGCCTGAACGTGCACTTACATAGGCAAGAGGGGGGGGAGAAAATAGTAAAAAAAACTTAGGGGGATAAAGGTTGCGGTGTATCAAAAGTCTCAGTGATTGATGCATGTTATTTACTTACTACCATCGAAACAAGTGCAGCCATGCGGCTCTACTTGTGTGCATGCTTTTAGGTTATTGCTCATTCTAATTCTCTCCATACCTTGGAAAATTCTCTTAAAGATTTTACATATAAAAACTCGGGCCAAATCTTGGAACATGATTATGGCGATATAGAACTGCTCGATACAATCCACTCCTGACTTGGTGCTAATCTGGTAACTGTGATCTGAGATACCATGCGAAACGCACTGCCCCCGATCTTATATCTTCGTGTCGTCAGCTGTTGTTCCTTTCCAAGGCTCTGTAACACAACTTTGCTTTTCTCAACATTAATTTTGACCCCTGCCGTTCTGCTATCGCTATTTTTGTAGTCAGTCTCACGCTGTGTTTTTACTCTCTGTTGATACTGTGCCGCAATTTAACCGGTAAATTTAAGATAATTTAGCCATTTTTCATTGCTTTTTATCGCCAAGATTTTCATTACGGTAATCTGGATATTTATTTAAACTCGCGATGAATATTCGTGTACCTGTTGTGTGTCTCTGGTTGATACCTTTCCTGATTGACATTTTGTCACATTCTCTGTACAATATACTCCCTTTGCAGTCCCTGTAGGGATCTCCTAACTCCTTTACATGTGCCTAGTTTACTTCCCGGTTACCTGCATGCCTGCGTAGCCTCGAAAGCAACGAACTCAACCTGATCGGTGCATAATTTCTTGATTTCTTGAGTTCGTTTTTGGTTGGATTCAACAAAACGTGAGCATTCTTCTATGCTTACGATAGGCTCGTTGCATGCAGAGCATGGGCAGATTTTTTATCGATATGCATCGATATCACTTATGCTACGGTAGAAAAAACGGCATTAATTCCTTTGCTTTTCCAACCTCGCACTCGTAGTCTTACTCCGAAAGGGAGATATCTGTGTGCTTAATTCGGGTCGGGGCGGCAGTGACCCTTTTTCCGCAATGATGGCGTGACAATGAGATGAAAAAGTCAGACAAAACCTTCATCCCCTGTGGCGCCACACCTGACGCTCCATCCGTACTTTTCCAGCAAAGGCTTCGATAAAGAAACGCTTCCTGTGGAGCCTATGGTCAAACTACGAATGTGACTCTCATAATGAGAGGCTAATATCAATATACAGGCGCAATCAGTGGGCTGCCAGCAAAAAAATTCTTCAGCAATTTTAGCACCGGCAATTTCTTACATTCCCGTCCTTTTTCCTAATTCTTTGATATTAGGCACGCTTGTGAAGTAAAAAAAAATGAAAAGACAGTAAATTATATAAAAGATAGTAAAAGTGTAATATAATAAGGTATTAAAGGTTATTTAGAAGAGAAACAGCGAGGATGTAAAGGCAAACCGGACAAGAGCTTGTCCTTGTCCTTGTTCTGGCTCGGTGTTTCAGTTGTCTGTGCGCCTTAGTACCTCCTGAAAGCATGAATCCACTGCCTATGTGTCATGTTTTGCTTAGTCTCCAAATGCTGCGAGCTCCACTTATGTTCAGACTCTTTTTGGGCACAAAAACGTTACCTGCATTCGATTGTCCTCTGTGGTCAATTACAAAGAACACTTCGCAGGTTGGATTCAAGAATAGCAATACCTCCTCTTTTACGACTTTGTAATCTGGAAGCAGGTAAATAGGAAAGTAAAGAAAACATGTAGAATAGGCAACATTTAGAAATTGTTTCGAAAATTGCGTTCAGAACACTGGAATTAAACCAAAACTAAATGTTTTGACTGCTGGAAATTGGAAAAAAGTATTTAGCGGTGTGCTGCCTAGTGTAAAACATAAATAGTGGCCGCACAGACACTTCAGAGCACTTAGCGAAAGATATATTATTTGCTGCACTGTAGAAGCCACATACATGGTGCTACTTAATGACCTTTCGTTTCTATTTATTAGATTGAGGGTACCCGATCATGCTCACTTCCTGTAGACGAAAAGCGGCCCCCTAGGAAACTTCGCCTATATCTACACGAAAGACCACGTGCAGAAACCTGCACGCCTTCATTTCCCAACTGTCAGCGGCTGTTTGTCTATTATCTCTCGCGTGGAAATAATTGCTTGCTAACATTTGTGTAAAATACCTTTGATCCCCTCTCAGGAAATCATTCTCTTTGGGTTGCAGTGTATTGGCGCGGTGGCAGCGCTCAGCTATGGCACTCTAAGCTGGCCTCGCCCCGCCATGTCATAGACTTTTTCTACTTCATATGGAAAGCTTATCGTATGAATCATTTACAGCGCCTTTTTTCGTTCGAAATCGCACAATGTGCTTGTTTCTACTCAAGTGCTTTAGAAAAAAATAGCAGCGGAGGAAAGAAAGCCAAAAATCCTATTAAAGGCAAAGCTTGCGCTGCGCTTGCAACGAGGCCAAGAACTTTCATGTTTGTAAAAAAAAACGCAATATGAAAATCTTGGCATATGAATTCGTTGGCAAAGCCTTTTATTCATAAAATAAATGATGCAGATTGAAAAATCAGCGAAATAAAATGAATACTTTCGGAGAAGGAATATTTCTTCTTTGGGCGGTCTTAGTAAGGTATTGTTTGCCCAATACGACACAACTGCAATGTGCGACGCATTGTTCTCGTCTACGAAATCAATAAGCCATATTCACGAATCTCCTATTTATTCAAGGGTGCTTTTTAACCTTATGAAAAATAGTTATGAGTAGCTACGCTCTGCCCAAATCCGAGCGAAATGGAGAAAATTTTTTCTTCATAGCACTTGGGCACCAATAATGACGAGATAGGTGAGATTCGAAAAAAAAAAATGAATGCCAATAATATCTTTACTAGCGTTATCAAAAGACCTTTCTTTAGAGGGATGCTGAGAAAAACTTCGTTGATGTTTTTGTGGCTAAAAATTGATCCCTTCGCTTTTTCAGAAAAAAATAATATGTTGTCAGCCAGAGTGAACTGGCACGAGTCAACAAGCACAGTATATGCTCTTCGACTCTCCTCTTTAATAACTTGGCCGTTTCTATTATAGGAGGCAAGCTCCGCTCAAAAAATGTCACCCAGGTATAACATGTTATATTAGCAGGTTGGCTCCGGACAGAACAACTCGGCTGTTTCCTTTGGCCAAATCAAACAAAGCCAATGGCTACTCCTGTTCTTTCGCAGAGTCGCACAAATAGTTCTTGCTGCACAATTGTGCAGTTGTGCATAATTTATGTTGTTTTACTAAAAATAATAGCAATGATGCGTAAATCTGGCAATGAAATTGTTTATTTTCGCATCCAACCAAGAAAAACTATGCATAATGCAGTGTAAAAAATAAAAAAAAAACAGAAGGCTACACAGCCGAAGAGAAATACTATGAAACCAGTCTCGTCCTTCAGACTTTTGCTTTACCTCCATACCTTGTCAGTTGCAATGTTTTTTTTTCATATTCGACACAAAACAACTTGCCCAGAAAATTTTTTAAACCCAGTGCTCAGCAGAACTTTTTAGGCAATGGCAGCGCACTTAATAGAGCAGTCGTGTGTCCGCCAAATGCGCAATGATAAAACATTAACGCCTCTAAAGAAGGGATGTCACGCGAGCTGAACGATCAGGAAAACGTAGCCCAGGCCGCCAAACAGCGATCCAATAAAGAACGCACAACGGTTGTGGCCCTACCTCAGGAGGTGTTCACAAGCAGTCTATTTTGACCTAAATACGGTTCGTGCGACCGTGTGTGATATAAGAGCAACAAGGCAATATGATGTGGGAGCTGCATCATGGGAGTGCAAAGGCTACCCTTACAGGAAAGATGTTCAAGGGAGACTACGCTTGTTCGACTGAGTATGGGGCTTCTGCTTGTGAAACTCTTATCCATTAGATAGGTTTTCTTTGGTTTGGGAAACTAGGAAACATTTAGGGTGACATCCTCTGTTAGGCCTATGACTGGTTTAAATGATATCATGTTTTGCTGGCGAATAACCTTTGCATCAATTTTATACTAAGTTTTGGCAGGTGTCTTTCTATCGTTCAGTGTAAACAAGAATTCGCCTCTAGAGAAGTAAACAAGGGTAAAAACCTTTGGTAGATTTCTGTCAATAAAAATACAAAACACTACGTCTGGGAGCAAAATCATATTGCTTCTCTAGAATATGCGAATTTCTGGTAGTTACAAAGATTTTATCGGAGGTTTAAATCTATTCTATTTGTTAATCTCAAAAGCTCTGGTAACGCATCTAAACACCTCACCCCATAGCTGTTGCTAACAGCATCAAGTTAGTATGCTTTCCAATGGAAATATGACACCTTAGCAACGAGTAAGCATTCTGTGAATTTTGTGATAGCTATGTAGTGGAGGGCTTAGGTAGCTTTCTATGTCCCTAAAATGGGGTGTGCAAGGTGTGATCTTAATCTCTATATACTCCCGTAAAGGCTCATTGGCGCTAAGAGTGTACTTCCGGAAGAAGCGGTATCTCTGATACAGTTCGGAGCACTTTTTTTCACTTTGTTCTTACACAAATATGAACACTCAGCGTCAGCGATTAAGTGGCTTCTCTACCTTCAGTAATCAATTTTTCTTGAAATGGAAGCAACAGACAATATCGTTAGTTTTCGGTTGCATGGTGAATAGTGTTCACTACGCATCAAGCCGCAAAGGGTTCGATTATCTGACGAGCTGCATCCAACATGGTTTATATTTTTCTCGTTACTGGTTTTTTCTTTATATGATATCAAAAAAAGCTCTAGAGCTAGTTTGTGGTTTTGAAGTCGTAAAGTTGATGCGGATGATAGAAGTCGGCTTTAAGCTACAGAAGCCCGGATCTTGCATAATATCTCGGCCCAACAGTGAGCTTCCTGTCCCCGCGGTGCCTGAATTTTGCGCAAACGCCTCGAACAGTACTTACGGAATAGGCACTAAACCACAAGCCTCACTCAATGTCAGAAAATTATCAGGAGTCTTATTTTAGCGAGAGAACAGAAACCGATTTAAAAATAGGTCGTCGTGCACAAAGCAGATATGTTATCAATTTTGATCCTGTTTATTACGCCAAAATACAATGTATTGAAGGCAACCACCCGTAATTCCCTCTATAGGTCTGTAAAAATTGCGTCATGAAAAACTGGAAGGTAGAAGCTTGTCTTTATTTGTTCGAAGCTGTTGACACCTTTTCTTTTCAGGGACTGTAGCTGCAGAATGCAGGCGAGGACGTGGACTATCATGACAGTGAAACTTTAGACAGAATGAATGCAACTGAACAAGAAATCAATTGATCTTAGCTTATAATTTCAGTTTCTTTTCTGTTAGTTTCTGCTCTTTTTGCATGCACCTGAATATTCTGCGGTAGTCAAAGTGGTTCCAGCGACATTACGTAGCACTCTCCACTACGGTTCGGAGATACTCACATGAAACTGGCTACATTGACAAGTTAGTGTCAGCTGAAGAATACATTATGTTAATCTGTCGGAGGGAACTGTTGCATTGCTTCCGCCTTCGCAAGTGTCTTCACTTTTGATACGAAATTGGCATGTTAGGGTGCACTGACGCATTTTTAATTTCTTCTTGATGCATGTTACGTTTGTTATTTGACAGTGTAGATGCCCTGAGAATGAGTGACCTTATGAATACGCCATGTTGAAGCCACATTTGCACTGAAGTATTAAAAATTTGTTTTTTCTGGTCACATATTATTCTTGCTGGTCAAGCCTTATAAAGGAAGGTGGGCCGCTTTGAAGATAATCAGCTTTTGATAACCAACAGCGGCGCCGTAAAAATCCTAATTTCCACGAACCTCAGGCGTACCGAAGGCGTGAACGGAGACATGATCCGAAAGTTCGAGCTCGCGATGCCAAAAGGTGGGACAACGGTCGCATGATCGGGAAGTCCGCGCTTGCCTAATTGATGCCTCTAGGCGCAAGAAGAATGAGAATCACGTTGGCGCTCGTGTGGTGCGTGCGCTTCAAACCAATGACAACCCATTCGGCCTTGCGTGTTCATACTGCGACAACCTTTCAATGATACTAAGCATTTAGAGGCTAATAGCACGCTTAACTGCTTATTCCACAGTAACATCTGAGAGAGGTGCGTTTACCCGACGAGCAGTGTTTCTTGCCCAGTAGCATTTTGCTTCTTTCAATCTCGAGAGCACTGCAAAAGAACAAGTAATTCAAGTAGGTAAATTTCCCATTATATTTAATTTACTCCAACTGCAGCACCAATGCCGCATTTAGTTTTATGCAGCTAACCTACAGGAAAAAAAAACTTTATTGCCTTGTCAGCTATAGCTGCAGTCGACAGATACTATTAGTAATTTTGCCAGCAACGTAAAGCTTTGCGAGGCTAATAAATAATTTGTAGATTCTTCCACTGGGCTTCAATTATTCCTCCTATAGCGGCTGCGGGATTTCCATTCGTTGAACAGCTTTTCAAGGAAATACCTCTTCAAGCGCTATGACAACGTTTGCAAGGTCTACTCATTCATCTTGGCTTGGCAGCAATAAAGATGTTGAAAAGTTAACGAGATTATAATGGCGTAACTAAGGACAAAATACCCATGAAATTATGGCGAGATATGGCAACAAAAAATAAGTATGACAGCGTTTTTAAATTCTAGTAATTCATCTCTGCTAGGCAGAAATAAAGATACCGGAAAAGTTAACGAGATTTAGATGGCGTAACTAACGAGAAAACGCCATTTAAACTTGTGAAGGTATGGTCACAAGAGATGCCATTTACACTAACTTACCTTTACTGAAGATTTTGATGCCGTTAAGTGTAGTTGTTTGGCCACGTGAGTCTGTCCAGGTGGCGAATTGCCCCTAAAGAGTTTTGGTCTCCCTATGGTTGGTGAATATAGCGAGTTGGTGCAGTGAAAATTAGGAGAAGCGCAGCAAGTTAATATATTACTTTCTCCCTCGAGAGTTGTAAGAAAGTCTGATAAACTTCACACGTTTTCCGGTAATTTTGTAGTTGGTGTCAACTTTGCACTATCAATCTGTTTTTTCGGTCGTATTGTAAAACCAGAGTGGCTCCGTTCTCAGTGACCGTGAAACTGCAAAAGAAAATTTAAGTAGACACTTAATGTCGCCTCAAGGGTATGACGCAATTGAGTTTATTTATTTATTTATTTATTTATTTATTTCGAATACTTTCCAGGCCTGAAGGCATTACAGAAAGGAGTGGTATTTTACAAAAACGGTGCATATTATACAATAATCTTTTACAAAGCGGCAGAAAATACAGTGGTCTTGAAGTTGTTAATGTTAGAAATGGCAGCGATGGAGCGAGGAAGGTCGTTCCAGTTTGTGCTGGTTTTGGGAATAAATGAATTATGACACGCTTTTGTTCTGAAAAATGGGACAGCAACTTTAAACATGTGGTCAGAACGGGAGGATATGTATGATGGGCGAGCAAAAAGATGATCCTTTAACACAGGGTTATTATGGTACATTCTGTGAAAAAGACAAAGTCGAAAGCATTTACGGCGCGAAGAAAGGTCCGGCAGGGCAAGGGTGCTTTCCATGGAAGTAATGCTGGCGTGACGGGAATAGTTAGATAAGATAAAACGTGCTGCGCGATTTTTAATGGATTCAAGTGTATTTATTAGTGTGATTTGGGTGTGATGGGTTGATGCTCATATATGCCGAATTGGGCATTCTCTACTCTACATACATGAATCCCTGAGAGTCCTCGTACATCTTCTCACGCGGTGGTGAAACCGTTAAGCGGTTCGCCCCTACCCTGCAATGGCAGGTGCTGCCACCGTTGGAGATTGCGAGATAGACGTTGCTGTTCCGAAGCAATCTATCACAACCAATCATTAATTTAACTCCTACTTGCCGTGTAGGCAGTTTGCTCACAATCCTATGGGCAGGATATGATGATGTCACAAGGTCGTGTGACATAGTACAACGAGACATGGTCATGTAACCTGCCCATTTTTCGACTATAGCGGTTTCCCGATGCCGGGAAGAATCTTCTGTGCCATGTCGGTCATAGGGTGCCACCTTAAGTGGATAGGGTGGCCACTTGGGCTGCCATACCCTGTCCCATTTTTCGTTCACAAACCCGACGACGTCCTATCCACACAGCCTAAATAATTTCCACTGCAGCGAACAAAGGTACTAGAACCGGTATGTCACCACCTGTTGTGTCATTTCCTACCAGCTTGCCCTGCATGCATCTCTGCCGCTAGGACATCTTGAGCGCGTGAATTACGCCCAAGTCCGGTGGCTGAATCTTGAACTTTACATTGGGTGGCTAGGTGAGCATTGTCACCATACAGTCGAAAAAGGCAAGGCGTGGTGCGTCGCAAAGTTTTCACGCAGGAGCAGGTGGTCCTATATTTTTGAACTCAAGAAGACACCTAACGAGATAATTCTGCTTCACCCTAATAAGCTTATGCCTGGGCACGCTCCTGAACAACCACAGAAGCCACGCATTATGCAGGTCTTTATGTACGCTCTGTAACGAGCGGAAACGTAACTCCAAACACATCACAATTCGCTTCACTTGCTGATGGTGAACGACAGCCGCATGTAGCATCCTCGTCGCCATAAGCACCTTAACGCGAAACATTGTGTTGCCTTCTACCAGCAAAGGTTTCGTATTTGAAGGCATTCATTTTTGACGGCTCCATATGGTAAAAATCTTGCGCTTTTTCTACAGAAGCTGGCCTTTCTTATTTCATTTGTAGGTCCCTCCACTCTTTCATTGCGCGGCTGTCACAGTGACATGGACAAGGCCTTTAAACTCTTCGCTAATGGAATGCGTCGTGGCTTTCGACTGCGCAGTTGAATTAATGGTGCCTCTCCGTTCCTTTTAGCGTAGTTATGCGCCACGGTTGTTCGTTGTGTCTGAGGCACAGTCGCGTCGCTATATGAATATTTTGACGGCAGGATCCCTTCTGCTCGCAATAAGCAAGCGTACATTATAACAGCTCCATTTAACTCTTTAAAAAGTGAGAATTAATTTTACATTGACATGGAAATGATATCTCATAGAAACTACACGTATTTAAAAGAATCAACGCTATTGACTAAGCCCATGCAGTGTCAACAAAAAATTTTCCTTATGACGATGGATTTTATGGCGCAAGGGCATCTGTGGTCAAAGAGCGCCGTAGTACAAGGTATTTTTTCTCTTACTCAAGGTGGGGTCAAAGACTGATTTCCCAAGCGTTTGACTCTGAATAAGCCGAGCACGGGGCCACGGAAAAGCTTGTACCCATTGCATCACTGGTAGGTACCCGGCGGCACTGGTGGTCGAATCCCGCACCTCCCACATGCGAGGCGGACGCTCAGACTACTAGGCCATTGCTGCGGTACGGAGAGTTAAGAGGGCTTATAGCTGGAAATGTATAACGCCTTTTTTGCAAAGCCTGATCGATGAATTCAGACGATTTAAAGTTTGAAGCAAAACAGGCCGTATTTATCTCTCGAGTTGTCAGAACATGCATCCAGGCTTACGCTGACAGCGCTATGTCCTGCTTTCTGTTTGTCGCAAAAGCTTGCGCACCTCGCTCATTAGTAGTACAAAAGAATATTCCCTTCTTCATAGGGGATGCCAAACTTTCTTTCTCACTTTTCAACAAATTATACGAAACTGATTTCTAATAACAGATAGAGCTGTGCCTCCTTGCTTTGCTTCTGTTTTTTTGCTCTCGTGGCTTCGCAAGAATATGACTGCTCATCTGCCGTAACTACAAAAACCTTGTGGCTATTGTCAGGCGCGTTCCTTACGAACGTAGCTTTTGTGGGCTTTTCTGATTTAAAAAAAATAGACTTAAATTATGTCTTTTGAAAACGAGTGACAAATGTTGGTTCCAGCGTAAGCCAGCTTGTCCAGCGGGCTGCTGCTACGGGAGGTTATGTCCGGAGTGAAGCTCCGTTCGCATTTATAATTTTATAATTTATAATTTAGATATAATTTATAACAATACAATAAATCGAGATTTCACTAAATAAAACTGCATTTTGCGCCATAAATGTCGCGGATTTTCGGAAAAAAGATGGCTGTTCTAGTGCGAACATAAAAGAGAAGATATTGTTTCTCCCTTTCGGCAAGCTTTATCTTCATGATTAAACATTAATAATTGCAGACGGAATTTTACTTCTCCGATATCTGTAGCGCTTTCCTCCAGAGCATTCTCCACGTAATTGCAACAGCACAGCACTGCAACAAGTAATGCCAAGCGGATCACTGACGAAATCTGCTGTTTCTCGTAGCTATACTGGTCCAAACAACCCCTGTAATAAATTTTCTTACAAGCGCGGCTTCTTTTGTACGACGCCCTTCGGGAGAATGCCCACAGCCTATGACCAGCAGTTTTCGAAACATAGCGTAACACTGCGACAGCTGGCTTTAGGGCGTTTACGTTTTTGGTTCGCAGCAGCGAATTCGAGTGCTTTCTGCTTTTCTTTCCTTGCGTTATATTTTCTTCCTACTTTTTTCCTTACAAACAATATGAAATGCTTTGTGCGCCGTTGTGGCAGCAATAATTGTTTTGGTGTAGTACACGCGCTCTTGCAGGAATATAGTGTCGTACACGCGTTCATGCAGAAGCTTATCTTTAGCTCAGTCGACAAGCTCATGTCGTTGCCTTTTGACAGCGGACGTTAACGCAGTGTTTATGGAAGGTTCTGGTTAGTTTACGCAGGCCGGCAACCCTGCTACCTTGGCTGTCCACGAAACACTGTATCGGCATGCAAAAGTCACAACGGCTTCTGAGGGACTCTGACATTGCACTCCGAGCGCAGAGTCCGCTCACACCAGAACTGTGGGCCGGACTGAAGTTTCTAGTGGCATTTGTATGCCGAAATGAATAGAGAGATGCTGCAATTGCTACGTAAAACTTGCTCTACGCTCTTTGTCTCGGTTTCACGTAAACCCTCCTGGCTCGATACAGATACGTTCCCGTTAAATCCTCTGTTTCATTTATTTTATCTAGAATGAGGCTTGTTTCGGCTTTTTAAGTGGCACAAACACTTTCGCAGCCCCTTTCCCTCCTTTTTGAGTGGAACTTATGCGGGACACGTTCATTATACTGGAACAGCAAGCTTGTCGTTTTTTCTTGTAATGTTTAAGTGCAACACAGGTTCGAGATACTTTAAGGCGCGTTCGAGATAGAACTAGGTCACTGCTCACGAGATAAAACGGCAGCGAGAGTCGCGATGGGCGGCTTCCTTTTTCTTCCACCTTTGGGCATGCGGCCAGAAGGCGTGTGATACTTTGAGAAAAAACATAGATTATACTATTGGAGACAAGCTTTGAGCCAATGGTTCTTACTGCCTCTATGTCGTGCTTAAGCCCAAAAGCGTGACATTGCAGCCAGCTGGCAGGTGCCTGCGTTTTAGTTTCTTGTAAAGCGATTAAGCATGATGCCGCAGAACTCAGTGAAAATAATTGGTTACACAGTTTTGTTTGAGAGCCTTTTCTTGCTTTGTTGTTTTTGCTATATTTGAATTTAACTCTGCATAGCACACGTGCGATTCCTGCATCTTACTCCCCCTAAAAAATTGACGCCATAGGAAGAGTTCAGTTCGGTGAGCTTGCTCAGCAGTCAAGCACCTCATAACCTTTAACTCTCTCAGGTCAGTGCTCCAAGTAATTCTGAATTAAGCAGTAGCAGGATAAGTTGATTCAAGTACATTCGAACTTGGATGTAACGAACCTCGACATAACGAAATTCGCGATGCACAAATTTTTACGCTCAAAGTTCTTGCTTCCTTTGAAATGTATATATTTCCCCTCGATTTAATGAAGTAGTTTTGCGCCGCAGTTTCTACACAATGATGTTTTTGCTAGCACAAAAAAAAAATCTGGCCAGATACTACTACTTGTAAAGTACAAAAAATTGGTGCGTATTGTAGAAACGTGAAGGGTGTTTTTAGAGGCAATGAAGGTAAAAAGAAATTGTCAGTGGCTTAGCTTGGCTAACCATGGAATTAATCGAAATGCAAGCGTGCTTGCTGAGCGTCTCAGCCTTAATTGTGCATGGCAGCTGTGCTACACGCTCGCGACAGCCGTTATATATATACACACACGACCACGTGGCTATGGCGTGGCATCACATTGTCGTACGACCCTCATCGTATGTCATCACATGGCTTCATATCATCTAATCGGATGTCTTAAGCTCAAAGGTCAACGTCCTTCAAGTCCATTCTCAGCCTACGCGACGACTGCTTTACCTCGCGTAGTAAAGCTTTTCCCTTCAAAAAACATTTTCTCGTGGCGCTCCGGGCAGTACAGAGATCCAAAAAGTATATCGAAATATCGCGTCCATTGTATTCGCTAGCATGCAAATACACGCTGAGACAGTCATTTTTTTGTCATGTAATTGTGGTTTTTGAGCTTTTGTTCTTGAGTTAACTCACGCTCGCTCATCTTGCCCCGCCGCGGCGACTCAGTGGTTAGGGCGCTCGACTGCTGATCCCGAGGACGCGGGTTCAATACTGGGCGTGGCAGCCGCGTTTCAATCGAGGCGGATCGCAAGGTGCCAGTGTGCAGTGCGATGTCGGCGCGCGCCGCTTGGCTTCGTATGCGGTGAAAGCGCCCGTTTCACGGCAGTCGGTGACAGGTCGCTGCGTCACCTTGCGAAGATCGTGACAAATGTCGGTGGTGGGTTTATACCTCCAGAAATGAGACAGGATGTCGTGATATCTCAGTTCGGTCTGACAATCCTTGACAAATGCACACTGACAAATCTGACAAATGCACACTGTGCCTGAGAGAAGCGGCTTGGCTCCACAGGAAAATTCGATTGAACCGATACTTTCAAATATGCGATTTCGAGTCAAAGAAGCTTTGCTCTAATACGCGCGGCGTTCATTCTGTATGTTGCTTCTTATAAAATCGGTTCTATTCACGAAAGCTCGTAGACAAACGAAGCGGGACTAGAAAGGTTTCAGCAGTGTGGAATATCATTTGCGCCGATGAAGGAAAAAACATAGATGCCATGAAGTTCGCGATATAACAAAGTTTTTTTCAAAAGTGGGTATGTATGTCTTTTATAATAAGACAT
Organism: Amblyomma americanum; assembly: GCF_052857255.1. NCBI lineage: Eukaryota > Metazoa > Arthropoda > Arachnida > Ixodida > Ixodidae > Amblyomma > Amblyomma americanum. Next base: position 143,794,564 of record NC_135501.1, on the reverse strand, counting down.
ACATACCCTGTTTGGAACTTGAAAGCTAGCCCACGCCAGCTGTAGAGCTCAACTATAAACAAATATGACCCAAGCCAGGTTAGTTGGTCACAAAAGGTTAACCTTCGCCGCCAGGAAAAATGGAAGAACCAAGAAGTGAGTAGCATATAGGACAGTTGTGAGAAAGAGATAGGAAAGGGAAAGATAGAGGGGAGGATAGGAAAAGGCGACGGCCGATTTCCCTCGAGCGGGTCAGGCCGGAGGTGCCGTCTACAGGAAGGTGGAGACAAAGTGGTGCGTTGCCTCCGCCGAGGGGCCTTAAAGGTCCAAACACTCGGCATCGGCCCAACCGCCAGGAACCTCTTTTCGCCGGACACGCGATGCCAAGCACGCCTAGGCGCGGGTCCTCTGGTCCGTGGTGATGCACCTCCACCATCATACCCCTCCGGGGACGTCCCTGCGGATGCTCGGGAGCCCATGGTGTCGACACTCACCAACGCCCGTAAACTGCAGACGCCCCCCTGCGGGGATATGAAGGAAAGAGGTGTACAGAAGACGACGTGGATTAACCGAAGGCTACAGAGGATGAGGAAGAAGCATTCGGTCAGGTGGAGAGAGATGATTGCTGGAGGAGAGAAAAGGAGAAGATGACGACAAGGCTTACGTGGACTAACGCCAAGACTATAAAAGGGTGAGAGAGAGCGAGTTACGGGGCGGGGAAGAACAGAGAAGCGGAGGCTCCAACGGGTAAGGGACGCTTCGGCCGGAAGAGAGCGACGCCGGCCACTGCTCCGGTGAGCTCGCGTTCTACGACTTCGCTTCGTGAATTTCCTACTGTTCCTGAGCCCGTTCCGGGGAGTTAACTGAGGACGCTACCAGCTGCTACGGCCAGGGGTGTCTCCAGCACTGTTGCCACGCGTTCGGGGGTGCCCCAACGCCAACAACACCGAAATCATCTCCCAGGCGCTTGGACCGGGAGCTTGTACGACACAGCCAGCGACGCCAGCCCAAACGCGTCGAACGCCACCCCGACGCCGGCTACTGGACAGATACAATGTCGCAGCCGCAGCGAACCAACCGTGAGCCCGAACGCCAACCACTAACAGTAGAACGCTAGTAGTATACGCTGGTAGCGGTGTTTCTGGGCCTTGTGTATTTGTAGTCTTTGTTCTGTGTGAGTTTTGTTGTATTTCTATGCTAGTGTGTGTGTCACGTAGGGTGCATTAAATGTGCGTGTGTGTGGGTACATCTGTCACCTAGTCCATTCTTTCGGTCTGAGTGTTCTCCTGGGAGATTCGTGACGGCGTCCCGATAAACAGCTTAGAAACAAACCTCTTGAGATGGACATGTATAAAACTCTCTTTTCTATTCCTCGTAAATAGAGAACATATCTGTGAGCAGTGTTTTAAAACCGATGCATAACTCTTTACTCGACACCAAGGACTTTTGAAAGCAGTCTGTGGTTATCACTTCTTCTTTGAATCCGGTGGTCAAAAAGTTTGATTGGCCGTTGTCCTAAGTAACAGCGAATGCAATCAAAATATGTTTATTAACTGCTTCTAAACTTATACTATCCAGTATTTAAATATGTCTCAAACTGCTTTGCAGAGCATTTTAAAAAATTTGTCCTCTTTGATTTTGGCACTTTAATTCATCCTTTGCGGCTGTGAGCAGTAGGCAGCTAACTGTAATTTTTCTTACGTTCACGGATCTGTTTTATGTATTTTGTTTACTATACCACGGGGCCTTCGCGTGTAGCCTTTAGGGGGTGATTGGGCCATGTGAATTTAAACATGGCCGAAAACAGTTACCGCTTTCTTCACCTTTAAAACAAACCACGTAAAAAGTGAACTTTCATTTTTCTTGTTTATTTCTCTTCATTGGTTTTCTATTGGTTTATTACCACTTTGATGCGTTGTCCTTGAAAAAAATCAACACGTTGGTGCGTAAACAAAAACGTAAAGCTTGTGGTTGTGCTCGCCAACTTATTAAAAAAAAAAAGAACTGAGTGTACTATTTAGCGTTGCTCCCACTGCGCCATACTGCTCATTTTCTCTCCAAACAGTAAAAACAGAACTGAGTGTACTATTTAGCGTTGCTCCCACTGCGCCATACTGCTCATTTTCTCTCCAAACAGTTTGCAATCCATAGCGGGAACAGATATTAAAGTATGAAAGCCCAGACAACAAACGCAGAGTGGTTACATCCATCGAGAGTAGAGGAAGTCAGTATTAAATGTACCTTTAAACTCGAATCGCAGAGGCTATGTTTAATAAAAATTGGCATAAAGGCGCATTACTGAAAGTTGCCCATAAGGCCAGTTCCATAATTTTATATAATTCCATAGGGATTATATGGATTCAGTATAGAGCGAATGGAGTCAATATGGACATTATGGAAAGCGCGTATAGTATCTTACCGACGCCATAGGACGTCATGCGGATTTTATGGAAGTTATAGAAATTTTTACGGAATGTTAATGGACTCCATACACATAACGTATGGACGTTCATGGAGTTTTACCCATAATATGGACTCCGTATTCCTATAATTTCGTACAAGCAACTCGAATGGAGCGTTTCAGTAGGGAACGTTTTATTGATTTCTTCTTAGAACGGTTGCAAAATATTTAATGCTGTTATCAAAATTAGGTCAGAGTCATAAATGTGATTTACATGCTTTAGTGCAACAGTCTACTACCCGCATTCTCGCAAAAACTCGATGTCTAAAGCCGATAGCTGGCTCCGAAAGAGGAACCTTGTTTGCACAGTCCAACCGATGGCATTATGTGCCATCGAAGGGCAGTGGCGCATCGCCTAACCGCTACATCACTGCGCTAGGAGTGGTACGAGGACCCCCAGTGATTTAACAATATCAAGTCGAGACTAACCAATTCCGCTCATATGGGCATTAACTCACAGACGCTATCGGAATAACTTCCATAGGGGAACAATGGATCCGTACACTAGAAGCAAATCGAAGACCGAGCTATGCAAATCAACAGTCATTTTTTTGTTCATTACGCGTTTTTACACTATAGATAACTAAATATTTTTCACTTGCGCAGGGTACGTTCATAAAACTGTGATAGCATTGATTCTATGTGTGCCTCGCTAATGCAGATTACGTAGCAAGGCTCAACTCACTGTCACATGACAGCCTAGGTGCCATTACAAGAAATGACCTTGCAGACTAATGACTGGGTAAATTGAACCCGAAATTACTCTTTGCACATACATCTAAACAAAGCAGATCTCTACTGATGGGCAGAGAAAGATGACTAGCGTGCTGTCGCAAATCTTGCGAAGCGCGTAAAATTCTTTTCCAACTATAAAGTGCGAATAGCATGCAATGCATGTCGTCGTAATTCTAGGAGTCAAAAACTTTGCTTTGCTGCCAGAAAAAAAAATTATTAAAAATTCAGTATCCTACATGAATAAAAGAAAGTATAAAAGCTGAATTTGCGCATTTGCGACAATGTGAGCGCTGCTAGGGCTAAAAAGGGACCTGTACCGATGATACCTACACCGGGCTTCGGTTCCTTCTGAAGCGGTAACCACAATGGCTACTTTAAAGTTTCCTGCTACTTGTGCCGATTGTTTGCCTGCATCATTCACCAGGTTGCAGCATAAGTTTTTTCAGGGTGGTGTCAGCAACTTTTTACGTATTTGCTAAAAGTAACTTTTCGCATTTATTGATGCCTGAATACGTCATTTCTGCTTTTGGTCGGCGCTGTCGGTTAAACTTTTTTGGGCTACTAGTTTTCGAAGTGAAAAGTTTGTAAAAACGACTTGTTTACAAATCACAGAATGAATGTATGGTTAATGTAGTACTAAAAAATATTAATGTGACTTTAAATTCCGAGTGAATTATACGCCTCGAAGTACATCGAAAACAGGTCAAGGAAATGGGCTTTGTGGGGTTTGTTTTGAGGAAACATGAAGTGCATAATTCATTAAATTTCAGCCACAAGTCAACATAACACAGCGATAACTAGTAATCACAACGCAGCAACCACTGACAGTAACGGCTCTATGATTTTCTCAAGTGCGATGCTTGTAGCTTTAGAGCACGCGTAGCTAAAAATCAGCACAGCCATGAGCTAGTAATTTGAGATGTATTGTATATCGTAGGGTTTGCATATTGCATGCAAGCATTATAAAACTTCATTGCACCGTCTTTGCCAGTGGTTTGACTAGGAGCAGTTGTCAACGGTAGACCGATGTGTGTAAATTTAGCCGGACGCAGGCAGGGAATAACTAAAAGTAGAAATTTATCGCCACTAAGCGTTCATTACGGAAGACGGAATTTGCCTTTTTGTTCGAATAAATGGCAGCGGAAAGTAAACGAAGACATCGAAGAAACACACAGACGAGGACGATGCTGCACTGACAACTGAACGTTTATTGGAAAGGCCGCATATTTATACTTAGAGACCAGCCAGTGCTTCGAATGATATCTTATCAATTCCTGCTTGCATCCCGGAACAGATATCTCACTTCTTTTTTCGATAGGCCAACCGATGGCGTGCTGACGCATTGCTCTCCGGATTCACGGATGGCCCAGGCTTCCAGGATTTCTCTTGTCAGCTTGTCTTTGCTCTTTTTCACTACCTGCACGTGGTGAAGGTCAGCAGGGCTTGTTTGTTTTTTGCAAGTTTCGCAATCTCTGCAGTGTATCGCAAGGTTGGTGCCAGACCTGCCTGATATGGCTGTTGCGTGCTCTCTTGCTCTGTCGTTGACGCATCTCCCGGTTTGGCCTATGTAATGCTTCCCGCAGAATAGAGGGATACGATAAACGATGCCCTGAAAGCACTGAGACAAGCTGACAAGAGAAATCCTGGAAGCCTGGGCCATCCGTGAATCCGGAGAGCAATGCGTCAGCACGCCATCGGTTGGCCTATCGAAAAAAGAAGTGAGATATCTGTTCCGGGATGCAAGCAGGAATTGATAAGATATCATTCGAAGCACTGGCTGGTCTCTAAGTATAAATATGCGGCCTTTCCAATAAACGTTCAATTGTCAGTGCAGCATCGTCCTCGTCTGTGTGTTTCTTCGATGTCTTCGTTTACTTTCCGCTGCCATTTATTCGATCATGCACCAACTAGCTCAACAATCCACCTTATTATGCCTTTTTGTTGCCGTAATATTAGCGATCTGAAAAATGTTGCTAAAGGAAAAGCTGATTCTAATAACTATTATTTAGAAAAGACGACAAAAAAGCAGATTATTACATTTATCAAGAAATAGTTTATCTAGGAGAGGTCAATTCTCCAGAAACTACACACCTTGGGTTTATTGCCTCAGATTACGACCAGAAAGCGGGTTAATTTTATCGTCATCACCTTTCATCCCGAGAATTAAAAACAGAGTTCTGTTCTAAAGAGACTTTCACGCAATAGCTGCTTCGCTAGACAAAGAAACTATTTCTTGGGATAGTTGGCTCCTCATGATTTTGACAAAAATGTAAGAGCACAAGAAGACAGGAACAAGTAACAGAAACAGGCCAAAGCGCTTAGCGCTTTGGCCTGACTGAGCAAAATCTTCGTTACGCGTAAGAGTATTGTTTAAGTCTGTGCCACAATAATAAAACTTTTCCGCCCAGAAAAAAGAGTTAAATTACCTTGATTATATTAATCGGTGAGCATTTTGACTACTAAATGATATAGTAACAGAAGCAAATATTTTGAGCTTTTTTCTTATAGCATCACGTTAAATGCATTTTCAAACCAGTATCGTTTATGGTATGAAAGAGATGCGCTCTTCAGCAGCTTTGAGAAAAATATTCACGAATGTTCGCTCAAACACTAAAGCAACGAAAAAAAGATGCTAAGTGGTTGCGAACTATTTCTTAACACGCTAAAGTCTTATAAGGGTGTCGCCCGGCTGCTTCTTGCCTTTTGCTATTGCCTGAGACCTACGGTAAAGTCTGAGACCTAGAGACTGCTGCAACCAGGGTTACCGCAACAATCGCAACCAGTGAGTGTTCACATGGGCGGCGCTGTGCAAATTACCGTATGTTTATGGTTTGTGCTTAAGCTCTCACTATACACTGAGGACGTCTCAGTATAACAGCTTTCGCAGTAAAAGAAAATCTACGAATCTTGAGCTCAGCCGAGTATAGGTATTAGGAACTTTTTACACATCATAAAGCGCTCTATCAAGTGTGGCGGAAAATATTGTCAAATCAAAATTTCAGGAGTTACTTCACAGTTCAAGAAACCAGCTGCCCTGTACAGCTGCCAATACTGCTGCTTACAGGAGCTAGCGACGGAGTTTATTACTTGTTTGCGCCTAAAGCTAAAGATTTAAATTCTCGCTGCTGCGCTACAATACAACCGCCGGGGTGCCTCAGTGCTTAGGACGCTCGGCTACTGAGCCGGAGTACCCGGGTTCGAAACCAGCTGCAGCGGCCATGTTTAAATGGAGGCGAAACGCAAAAGGCGCCCGCGTGCTTTGCGATGTCAGTGCACGTTAAACATCCCCAACTGGCCGAAATTATTCCGGAGCGCTCCAGCTCCTGATTCTTGATTCTCTTTATCTCCTTTCCCCGCCGCGGTGGCTCAGTGGTTAGGGCGGTCGACTACTGATCCGGTGTTCCCGGCTTCGAACCCGACCGCGGCGGCTGCGTTTTTATGGAGGAAAAACGCTAAGGCGCGCGTGTGCTGTGCGATGTCAGTGCACGTTAAAGATCCCCAGGGGGTCGAAATTATTCCGGAGCCCTCCACTACGTCACCTCTTCCTTCCTTTCTGCTTTCACTCCATCCTTTATCCCTTCCCTTACGGCGCGGTTCAGGTGTCCAACGATATATGAGACAGATACTGCGCCATTTCCTTTCCCCTAAAACCAATTATTATTATTATTATCTCCTTTCACCCCAACCTTTCTCTCATCCTTATGTGATATGTGAGGAAGATAGTGCGCCATTTTTCCGTATCCTCAAAAACCAATTTTTATTTTTATAATTGGTGTTTTGGGGAAAGGAAATGGCGCAGTATCTGTCTCATATTTCGTTGGACACCTGAATCGCGCCGTAAGGGAAGGGATAAAGGAGGGAGTGAAAGAAGAAAGGAAGAGGTGCCGTAGTGGAGGGCTCCGGAATAATTCGACCACCTTGGGATCTTTAACGTGCACTGACATCGCACAGCACACGGGCGCCTTAGCGTATTTCCTCCATAAAAACGCAGCCGCCGCGGTCGGGTTCGAACCCGGGAACTCCGGATCAGTAGTCGAGCGCCCTAACCACTGAGCCACCGCGGCGGGTCAAATTTTTTTTTTATTTTTCAAAAATACAATACACTCACCTCTCATGCGAGGAACTGTACATACGCTTTATGTACGTGCGCTGCAGCCATGCTACGGAAGAGGCATGGTGAAGGGGCACATTCATACGAAGGTTATTGGGAATATTGCGAAAAGGAAACAAAAATAATGAATCCTTGCTTCATGGGTACAGCACGTAATCGTGCTCGCTGGTGAGCGAACTAGTTCACGCAATTATACGTCACGAAGAACAGTGACACGATTCTCTTTGCTAGGCAGCAGTTGAAATTTCGAATTTATGGCGCGGGAAATATGTGCGGACGGACTTGCCGACCTTGTCGGGTATAGGTTGTCACAAAAAGCGTCACGTAGGTGTATTGTAGCGAAAGCTACATTGGCCACGAACTTGCGATATCGCTGTGGCACTCGTGAGGAGGCACAAAGTCGTTGCCTAGCAACGGCTGCAGCTGATGGACGCCGCGCGCTCGCCGCGCTATCAGGCATGACGTCACACCGCGCTCATCGGCGCGGAGGCGCCCTTACACCCCCTTACGCACTTAGCCGCTAACCAACGTATTCGGTGGCGCTATCTCCGGGAGCCACTGAAACCCTCGCGCACTCACTAAATAACAAAAAGAACAGCGTCGAGGCCGGGAATCGAACCAGGGCCGTTGGCGTTAGAGGCGCAGACGGCTCAGGGTTTCATCATTAATAAAGGCGAATCTAGATAATGCATGGGTTTCATATATTAACTCTACCGAACCAGTAGTCGCCGTGTTTTCGCTACGTATATACTGGCCTAACAGAGCTAGGTCATCAGCAATTTTTTTTCTTCGTTCGACCGACAGCGACGTTGTAGACTTCGGCCTCCCGCTTAACAGAAGTCCTTCCAACACACCTCTGCTTCATGGTTGGCTGCATCCATGTGCCTATTCGCAAAGCAGTTGATACGCTACGTCGCCCCTAGCTATTTTTCAAGAGGCAGCCACCAGGGCCATGCACGCAAGCACCGTTGCAGATCAAGTGCGGAGCAACTGGACCTTGCATTGGAAGTTAGGGAGTGTCACCTGTTGGAAACAGCGCTGCACATGTGCAATACATCTCAGCAGGTGTCCCTTTGTGTCTTCACCTTCTCTTTCTTCTCCCCTCTTCGTTTTTCTCTACATATTCGGGAAGTGATAGAAGAGGCAAAGTGAACTGATGACGACGCTGACAGGGACGCTACGCGGTGTACACAAAGTCAGAGAACAAAGCTGAAATAAGTATCGGTGTATAAAAACAGAGCATAAACTTTGCGACGAAGAATACGATATGCAGCCATAAGTAGGGTGATCTGGAGGTATAGTGTCAGTAGCCTTTCCTGCACAGCTACGTTCAGGTTGACATTAGGTTGCCTATTTAGAGAAACGAAAACGAAGGACAGGAAAGAACAGAAAATTTGGTCCTTCATGTTGTGCTGAATCAGCAAAATGTATGTTAACTAACTAGCCCAATAACTCATACCGTTTATATCACCACCCTACGACGGCAGAGCGACCGAAAGCATGCCGTTTTTTTTTTGGCTTGAAAGAAAAAATCTCCACGTCGTAATAGCAGTGCAACCCTGGTCTATCCGCGTTTCACCCGGCGCCCAGAAGTGTTACATCACGATAAAACTGTGTGCATCAAAGGACGCTGAAAAAGCGTCTGAGTTATAGGAATTAAATAAGAAAACATCCCGCACCGTCAAAAGCGCGCACGGAAAAATCAGCACACTTCATTCCAGGATGAGGCAAAATTAGTACGTCAGCCCATTGAATAAGAGCATCCTGTCAGAAAAGGAAATGAACTGCGCATCACAGCGAAAAAACAGCACAGTACTGTGGAGCTCTGGGAGTGTGCTACTGCTCCGGGTCCTGCCATGCATCTTGCCTTAGCTGCATTTGCGAAACCAACGTCGATAAAAGTACTTCGTTGCATCGTCCATCTGTTCTCGTACTTCTATTCTGATTTCACATTTTGAAGCAGTTGGTGTCGGCTAGACGGCAGAGAGAGGGACAGAGAACAAACATTTATTTGTAAAAGGTAGCGCGGAGCTGATTATGGAAGGGGTCCTCATTCAAGACTCCAGTGGCTCCTGCCGACGCTTTGGCGATGACGACTAGCGCCTCCTGGTCTTACAGGGTGCCGCTGGCCAGCGTCACCTTCCTATACTCCAGCGCCGCGTTCTGCGGCCTCAAGTGGTTCGGTTTAGCTGAGCATGCCCATGTAATATGCGTGAACGTGGGAATATCGCCACACTAAGGACATGTATCTGCTAATAATGCGGGGTGAATGTGGTGTAGGTGGTGAAGATTAGGGAAGGAGAGTGTTTGGATGCGTCTTAGGTAGTATGAGTCTGCCGGGTCAAGTTTCTTATGTGGTGGGGGTTAGAGAAGCCTAGTTAGGCGGAGGGTATCTAGACGGGTTGAAAAATGGGTTTGGTGGGGGTAGAGAGTAGAGTCAGTGGGCCTTGCTCAGTTGGTATAAGCTACAGCTAGGGCATCTGCCCTAGCATTGCGATTGCCTGCATGTCCTGTGACCCAGGTGATGACATGATCATATTGGCGATGACCGCCCAGAACTCTGAGAGCCATGCGCGGGACACGTTCACTTGTATAGGCTCTGCAGGCGGCTTGCGAGTCTTTAAAAATGTGGCTCCTGTGGTGTTGGGTGTCGATCATTTTGATGGTGATGGCTATTGCAATGGCTTCTGCTGGCGCCGGATCCGGTAGTGGGAAGGAAAGGGTTGTAAGCATGATTGAGAGCACCGCAGGTATATCTTCGAGGCTGTGTATAGGAAACCACATGCACATGCAGGTGGAGGCTGCGAAGACGGGCCTGACAACGGGGGGGGGGGGGAGGGGGGGGACGGTGCTCATAGCTCATGCGGTAAGGGGTAGGATACATATAAATGGGGGAGAGGATAGCATTGAAAAGAATTCCGGGGCTATTTTGCTGGTGGCTTGCGGGTCACTTATTCTAAATAGGATGGCCCTACCCGCCGAGTTGGGGACGACCGGAGTCTGTTGGAAGTTCAGAAGAGCCTCCTGGATTTCCCCAAACGTGCTGAAAACCCTGAGTGTAAGCAGTCTATTGGTGGATGTACACATGAGGAGGCCCAGGCCTCTTTTAAAGAGTGTGTGGATAAGGATATCGATCCTACCATCGGCAGTGCGATCAATATTGTGGTATGGAAGACCATATTGAATTCGACTCAAGGCCAGAGTCGTGACAAGTATAGTGTCGTCTTCGCATAGGCTCTTGCGTTGTCGAGCTATACGTCCTACCATACGTGCGATACTGAGCACGGACGCGCGTAGAGTAGAAATGGTGTAGGTGGTCTTGACGTCTTGCTGGACCCAAAGGCCAAGCATTCGGATGAGTGACTTTTCCTCTGTAGGGTAGTTGTGAATTGCGAGCATGACAAGACTGGGGGAACCATGAATGCGCATAATTTCACAATTGGATAACATTGCATACCGCTGGCCTGTACAAAATTCTCGACCACAGTGATGGCTCTTATAGGACTTGCTCCTTGGCGGTGAGGGATCCTCGGTTTGACCAGATGGTGATGTCATCCGTATAGATGGTATATCCGATGTCGGAGACCGTAGAGCTTGTGGGCGAGAAGGGCCATGACTATATTTAATAGGAGTGGTGATAGAACACCACCTTGTGGAGTACCCTTGTCACGTGTTTGGAAGGGAGATATAGTACATTCGATACCTATCGTAGCCGTGCGGGCAGTGAGGAATGTGGACGTCTATTAGAACATGAGAGATCAGCAATCTGTCTGATTTAGACATACTAGGATGGCAGTGTGAGAAATGTTGCCAAAGGAGCCGATAATGTCAAGTGTTAAAAGATGCTCTTCGCCGGGAGGCTTACCTGTGAGGACTTCGAGTTTGAGGAAAAGAAAGATGTCTGCGTTTGAAAGACCTGGTTCAAAACCGAATGTTAAAGGACGAAAGACATGATCCTCAATATATATTTTCAGGCGTATTTGAATAACGCTTTCGTATAGCTTGCCTGAGCAGAACGTGAGCCAACACCGAAAAGCTTTGAGGAGTTGCAAGAGCACCGAGAGGTGGTAGGAGCGGGACGTTAGTTTCTTCCCCCAAACCGCCAAAGTGGCGCACGAGCTGCGTGCCGAGAAGCCGCCAAGCAGCTGTTGTTGCAGGCGCGGCAATGTTACAGCCCTATTGGCTGACCTCGCCGGTAGATCTAGCGTCCTTTTAGGATGCTGCGTTGTCTTCGCTCGTACCTTGAGATCTTACTTGATTTCGAGCCCTCTGTATCAAATGGAATTCGCACGGATGTGAGCGGCATCGGCCTCGGTGCCGTTTTCGCTCAGCGCAAAGCTTTCTTCAGTCAGTCCGTCATTGCTTACGCCATCTGCGCAATGATAAAAACAGTGTATAACTTATCACTCATCGAGAGGAATTTTGAGTGGTTGTTTGGACAACTGACTTTTTTTTAAGAAGGCATCTAGTAGGCATGCTTCTGCAATACCCGTTCGGTAATATCATAGATCGTCATGTTTTATCTAGGTTTTTATCTGACAGTTATCACGACGGTCACCTCACTTGTCGGGGCCTCCGTACTCAAGATGATAACGTAGATCTGATCGTAAGCCATGAGATGTAGACACTCTCAAGCGCGCTCTGAGCCGCGGCATCATCAGCCACCTTCTATTCTTGCCCTCAGACCTCCGCCACTTGACAGCATGGGTTCTGTCATGGGTTCTGGGAAGCCAAAAGAAATCTGGGGTGGTTCACTCTTGGGTCTCTAGGCAAGCATCTTTTAAGCACATGAATTTTCGTACGCGACCACCTGCTTCACAGCCGATATTGGTGTCCAGATGATTGCAAACAGTAGTTCGGGAATCCTTGGTATCTGCACTGCGTCATACCAACAGTTTGCATGAGGCCTGCCAGTAAGACCATGCCAGCGTGCTGAAAGATTTTAGACTTACCGTCTTCGGTACTACTGGCGGCGACTCTAATATTCTGCCCACCAGAACATTATTTTTGGCCCCACCTATTGTCCCAAAACGACCCGCCGCGCCAGTTCTTTGCTTTATTTTCCTGCCCGACGATATGACTGTGCGGACATTGGCCTCTGTGTGCTGTGTTGTGTTCGGTTTTATGGTGCATACGCAACTGAAGCCATCATGCCCTAAGAACAAGGTATAGGAAAAGTCTTTTGTGTAGTATCGAAATGTGAAAATCATTTATGGTGTACAGGCCCTCAAACGTTAATACTACCCAGTAAACAAATACACAAATTTAGAAATGGCTACTAGTAAAAGCTTTAAAGAGGGCTGGGTAACCTCAGTAGCTGTCATAGACTGCGCAAAGATATTGAAGCTCCCAACCAATCACAATAAAAGCCTCAAACTTTTTTTTCAATCAGGAGAAAGTGACTGAGGTGTACTAAAATTCAAACATACCAGTGGGTAGAAAATTTAGTCTCTTGAGAAATCCCGTTTCTTTAAGCTAAAAACAGATGACACATCAATAATTGCATCATCTCCTAAAAGCTGTGCAGGATGAAAAGAAATGTATTCGTTATAAAACTGAGTAGATTACTTTTCCTTAGTTTTTCCAGTTTCGCACAAGAAATTAAAATGTGGTTAATCGTAACTTCATCTCGGCCTTCTCCGCAGACAGGTTGAACTTATTTTGTCAGTAAAAAATTGTGTTTGAGGTTTGTTCGTTTTATACGAAGGCAGCAGATAATAACTTCCCTAAATCGTTCCTGGTGGATGCAGGACTTTCATTCGCCTATAACTTGTCTTACATTGTGTAATTTGTTATTTACATTGTTGTTCCATGCTGACTGCCATTTTTGTCTTATTTTGCGAATAATAGGTTAATGCAATTTCTGAACGGTATATTTACATTCTTTATTATTTGCTGATAACGGGTTTGAGCAGCGCACAAGTCCGCTCTTTCGTTGCCTTCAATTCCGGTATGGCTTGGTACCCAGCAGATTCTTAGGTTTTGTCCTTTAGCTGTGGCTGTTAGTATGTTGTGTATGATATCACCAAGTATAGGGTTACTGCATTTCTAGAGTGAAAGGCTGTAATCACACCTAGAGAGTCTGTGTATATAATACGGATCGTGAAGTGCTCGTTCACTACTTTTTTGTACGGCTACATAGATGGCGTAACATTCGGCATTGAAAAGGGAGGCATGTTGTGGAAGCCTTACTATTTCATTACAAGTTCCTTGCATTGCACCACTGCGCCTCCTACGTAGGCATCTGTTTTTGAACCATCTGTATAAAAAGCTCTGAAAGTACTGTATTTTTCCTTCAGTGTAAGACATTCTTGTATAATATGTTGTTGTGGAGTTTGTTTCTTCCGGAAGTGTGTAATAGTGAAATCGCAGATTGCAGAGAATATGTCCCATGGAGGCAGTGCGTCTCATGTTTGCGCAATACCAGGTAATGTGTTTAGGACGTCAGTAATCTGGCACATCTCTTCAAATCGCACGAGCAATAGCCTGGTAGATTGCGGTTTGTTGTTAATGAGCGTTCGAGATGGGCACTTCGTACCTATATGGTAACAAATGTTTTTATAGGGAACAGATTTTTAGAATGTACGAGCCGATAAGCATGGTTCTTCTGTCTGTAAGTGACAGTTCATTAGTTTCTACATATAGGCTGTTTATGGGTGATGTCCTGTATGCACCAATGGAAAGACGTAAACTTAAATAATGCACTGGATCCAGTCGTTGAAGATACGATGCTCTCGCTACCTAAATTATGCACTGGAACAAGTCGTTTAATATACAATGCTCTCGCTGACACATATAATATACATCCGTAATTCAAGGTAGAGCGCACCACGGCGCGATAAATTTGTAAAATACATGTCCTGATAGCACCCCAACGTTTACGTGACAGCACTTTGACTATATTTAGACATCCCTAGGTTTTCTTTTTCAGTGTGTTTATATGAGGAAGGAAACTGAGTTTTTTGACGAATGTTATGCCTAGAAATTTCAGCTCATTTTTGACGGGTATCTGTGTACCGTTTAGGTCTATGAATGGGTCGGCTTGTATGCCTCGTTTCAGCGGGAAAAGGGTGGCTACTATTTTCTGTGTGAAAAACTGGAAGTCGTTTTGATCTGCCCATGTCACTAGTTTATTCACTGTAAACTGTATTTGTCTCTCGCATGTTGCTACATTTGAGGATGTGTAGGCTATTTGAAGATAATCAACGTGCACAGAATACAAGATGGACTTTGGGATTATTTTACGTATAGAATTCTTTTTTATAATAGACAATGTCGTTCTTAAAATACACCCCTGAGAAACCCCGCTCTCTTGAATGAAGCTCCTAGACAGGGTTGATCTCAGGCGTACTTGAAATGAGCGGTCCGAAAGGAAGTCATTCAAGCAGTTCAACATCCTGCCGCGGATACCTAGGTCCCCTAGGTCGTTTAGGATCCCAAACCGGCAGGTTGTATCATACGCTTTCTATATATTGAAGAAAACGGCAAGAAAATGCTGTTTGTGCATAAAACCTTCTCTTATTGTGTTTTCGAGGCGAACTAAATAAACAGTCATTGAGCATCCCTTTTTATAACCGCACTGATGGACATCAAGAAGTTCGTGGAATTCAAGAACAAATGTTAGTGTTATATTCAGGACACTTTCCAAAGAATTGGCCAGACAGTTTGTACGGGCTAATGACCTATGGCTACAAGGAAAAGTTGGTGGTTTTCCAGGTTTCAAGAAAGGCATTATCGCGGCTGTTTTCCACGCCTTAAGCATTTTTTCTGCTATGAATATTTTGTTAAAGAATTTCAAGAGTACCCCTATGGTACGCTGAGAACGATGCGCGAGCATTTCTTACTGTATCTGATCGGGTCCTGGTGCGGTTTTATTTTCCGGCAGACAGTGCTGTATGTATTTATTGGAGAGTAATTAAAATTTTAATTGTTCCTTTCCCCCTCCACTCAACGGCTATATTTTTGTGTTTCAGAAATGACTGCTTATAGTGAGACGAACTGTAAACAGCAGCGAAGTGTCCCCTAAAATGTCTGCCTGTTCCTTTATGATTGTATGGTATATGTTGTCCGAAGAGGAAGTGTGAATGGTGAGTAGTTGTCATTTAATTTTCGAACCTGCTCCCACATTTTTTTTATTACATTTGACTACTTATAGATGAAGCATAACTCTGCCAAGAGGCTTTCTCGGCAGTGCGACGGACGTACCGAGCTCTGTTTCTTGCCTTTTTAAAACGTACGAGGTTCTCTTGTGTTGGCTACCTGCAAAATTTACCCCAAGCTCTATTTTGTTGTTTTTTTGCTTCCTTGCATTCTTTTGTTTACCGGACTTTGTGTTTTTGCCGCACCACTGCTGAAGACCGAGAAATAGCTAGGTGTACGGCAGTAATTATACGATTCGTGAACATTTCGTTTATGTCATCGATGCTGAGGTTTTATAAAACTATATTTTCTAAGTTGGCTTGTGCTCAAAAAATATTCCAGGCTGCTAAATGCAGCTTTCAGCGTCCCGGTCTAGTTGGCATGATATCAGGTGGAAATGTCAAGCTTATTAATACAGGAAAGTGATCGCTGCCACATCGGTTGTCGATGACATCCCATATAAAATCGTTAAATACAGATTGTGAACTAAAAGGCAACTCTAAACAGCTCATATTCCTCGAGGTTGGAGAGCCGTATGTGGTCTTTTCCGTGTTGAACAGTCATACATTGTTTGCGAAAATAAAGTCTTTGATTGTTTGCCCCCTGGAGTCGCAGCGCTCGCTTCCCCAAAAAGGGGAACGAGCGTTAAAATCCTCAACTACCAGCAGATATGACTCTGGAAGTTCATCTATGAGTTCTTGTAGATCATGGACTGTTAACATAAAATGTGGAGGAATGTGTATTGTTAGTGTTTTGTACCTGATGGTGCTTTGTGCAACGGCCTCAAATTTTGATTTGAGCTTTATTTCTTGAGCAAGGGCGCCGCTTTGAACGACAATAGCGACGCCTTCCTAGAGTCGATTTGCCCGCTTGCGACCGCGTTAAAAAGTTTTATAATGTATCAAGATAAGCATATGTTGTGGACCAAGATCTGCCTCCTGAGGACATAAAACTATGGGAAGCATTGACCATAAAATATGTGTGATGTCATTGTAGATCCGCATAAGTCCTCTACAGTTCCACTAAATTAAAAAAGCCATGTTTATGTTTTTAGGTGGAATGAAAGGGGCTTTACTAATGCGGAGGGCCCGTTATGAGGAGCCTGCCATTTTTTTCGCTCAAGAGAACTGTTCCGCCGCTGCAAAGCGGGCGGATGGGGGATTACATCCATCACCTCGCCAGGGGTGCTAGAGGACTGCGGAGAAGCCGCGTTTGTGTTAGTTTCAGGCCTCTCCCGATGGGAGGAAGTCCTGCGGTATGCCGACCAATGGACCGGCGCTACCTGTTTTGGCAATGGCAGGGCAGCTTTCGCTGGCCCTTCCTGGGGCGTGGATGGCCCTGCCATAGGCTATGTGAAAGCGGCCTTGGCAGGTGCCGGAGTGCTGTGTGGTGCTACGCCCCTGCGCACCACACCAGCAAAGTTTTGTTTTGCTGTGAAGGAAAATGTGCAAGCGCAAAACGCCTTCTCGCTTCTTTATATGAAATGTCTTCTTTTGTCTTCATGGTGAATAACTCTTTTTCTTTCTTCCAAGACGGACACGCCTTGGAGTATGCAGCATGGTCTTCACAGTTTGCGCAGCGCGGCGGCCGCGTCACATTAATCAGAATGGTGATCCTTTGAAGCATATTTTGAACAAGTTTTGCGACCGCAGCAACTCTGTGATCCGTGACCGAACCTTTGACGATTGAAACATCTGCGAGGGTTGGGTATGTATGGCCTTACATTAACTTTAAAATATTCTACGTCGATTGTGTCGGGCAATGTGCTGGTGTTGAACGTTGGGATCAAGTCTTTTTTGTCTATTTCCTTATTGCGCTTCTGGACATCTATGACGATTTGATAGGGAGTCATGGGGGCAGGGATTTCTTCTATGGACGTTAGGTTTGAGAGCCTAGATTGTAGGACATTGTCGCACAGTTCCAAAAATAAATCGCCACTCGCCAGTTTTGAGAGCTGATATCCAATGCCTCGGGTCTCTGTCAAGCACTTTGAAACAAGGAAGGGGGATGTTATTCTTTCCAGCTTATCTTGTTCTTCACTGTAGATCACATGATATTTGGGAGAAGTTACTTTTCTTTTTTGAAAATTCGTCTGCCTCGCTCCGCCCTAATTTGAGAGAGCCATCTGGTTTTGAAAAGAGGGGAGCCATAAAAAAAATTAGTTTTTCGGTCATGGTTCCAGCCACCCACCACGAAGTCCAAGAAGGGGAAGGGACAGGAACTTGAAAGCTAGTCCTGCCCAAGCAATGTGTACACGTCAACTATAACCAAATATGACGCAACTCAGGGTAGTTGGTCACACAAGGTCAACTCTCGCCACCAGGAAAAAGGAAAAACCAAGAAGTAAGAAGCAGATATTAGAGTTGTGAGAAAAATATAGGAAAGGGAAATATGAAGGGGAGGATAGGAAAAGGCGACTGCCGATTTCCCCCGGTCGGGTCTGGCCGGAGGTGCCGTCTACAGGAAGCTGGGGCCAAAGCGGTGTGTTGCCTCTGCCGAGGGGCCTTAAAGGTCGAAATGCTCGGCATCGGCTCAACCACTGGGATCCCCTTTTCCCAGGACACGGCGATGCCACGCACGGCTAGGCGCGGGTGCTCGGGTCAGTGGTGATGCACTGTTCAACATCATCCCCCTGTGGGGATGTCCCTCCGGATGCTCGGGAACCCGTGGTGTCGCTACTCACCAACGTCTTCAAGGTGCAGACGCCCCCCTGCGGGGGACATCGGTCTCTGTGAGTCTCTCCCGAGGGCTTCATTGTTGACATCAACCATCTGACCCAAAGAGCGAAAACGGCACCTACCAGCGGTTATGCACGTGGTGTAGCTTCTTTCCTCTCTTATCATTCTTCGTTATGCTTTCCACAAGAACACCTCAGTGAACGCGGCCGTCTCTTGCTGTCAAACGCTGTGGAGGCTATTCTTCAGGTGTGCATATTGCTTACCACATAAAATCCTGATACCATTAGGACACAAATGGCACTACCGAGAGCTTTCGTCATCCCCTCTTTCACATGAGGACCATATGAGTTTCCTCCAATCTCTAAAAATGGGCCGGCATTCTAGTATCTGACATTTACGCTAACATTGCGCTCACACAATGCACTACCGGATTTGTAACACATTTTCTCCTGTGCTACCATGAGCATTCCTTCACTAAGGAGACTATTCTAGCAAACTGGCCGGTCGCCTCCGAATATACTGCCGTTTCCTAAGCCGCTGCTTGTGCCGAGGGAGGCCCATGCTTTCCAGATCTTTCATATCACACGACTTGCTCCTTCAGAAAAGCAGCCCACTTCTGCGTGCCTTGCACTTCACCATCCCGAATCCGTATGGATGTGGCTAACTTTCTGCAGTCCTGGACTGTCCATCAAACGACTGAGCGTGTATTATTCCCCTACCATGGTCATAAAAAAACATCGTAGAAAACTACCGCTTCGAGACTTACGCATCTTCTGTTCATTTGCCCTGGCCGTAGAGTTTTGCACGCCGGCAGGCGCAATGACTGCTGATATCCAGCTACACTCATTTGCCGACAGGCATTCAGGATGGCACTTTTTGGCATTTGGTTAGCTCTAAAAACGGCAGTCGTCGCGGGAAGCACCAGTGACCATCCCCGGATATAGTAAATAGGATCCTGACCCTATAACAAACTGTGGCTTACAGCAGCAGCAATGTTTTACGGATGATATCTCTCCTGGCCTACAGCTGCAGCAGCAAAGTTTTAGTAAATGTTTGGTAGTTCACCCTGCCTGATTTTTCGGTTTAGAGCACGTATGTGGATATCTCTACTCAGCATGACGATTACCAATGGTCATGGTAGCATTGTGCTAATCTTGTTATCTCCTGAATCGCATAAAATATACTATTAGCGATACAGCCAATAACGGATAACAATGACGCCATAACAAATTTTGGCACAAAATAAAGCGCAGTTGCAGAGAAAGTCACATGGCAACCTGGATCAGAAAAGCAGATGGATCTGGTTTCCCTGTAAAGCTAGAAACCAAGGTTTGTCATCAGAGTAAGTGTGGTTGCAAGGAGAGGAATAACTGAAAGCTTTTGTGATTGTGGGGTTAGCTCCAGAGGTAGTGAATACCCTTATCTTTATCGGTTAAAAAGGCTTACGTTGTTGTTTACTGCTTTCTTTTCGGATTCCGTAATGTTTTCCTTCCTCCTCGTTTCAGTGTTGTGAGCGTTCTGTTCTCTTTCAGGACGAGAATATGTGGCCTACGATCATCGGATTAAGAAGTCAGCTTTACGCCAAGGTCCTGATATCGGCTGCAGGGATGCGTACAAGCGTATCACATCGAAAGCAAAGTTGAAGCCATCACCCGCTTACTCTTCTAATTGCGGTATCTTACTCAAGGACTCCAGCCCAAAATTTTTTTAAATGGTGCACAAGTAACGGCATTTTAAGGCGTAAAAATCGCTCTTTTAACAGACGTAGAAAAAACGGATGAGTAGTCTCTGAATTATCGTAGTGAAATCAGCTGTTGAAGGGGCCAAAAAAATGAGAAAACCGGTTAAAAATTCGAAAACAACTTCGAATGATGGTATAAGTAAGTATAGAAGGTATGAAAAATAGTTTAGCGAAGAAGTGTCAGATGTGCGCAATTTCAAGGCAGCAGATTGCTTGCTATACATAGAACTAATTCCAGTATTTACGTGAAGGCATCGGTGCTGCTTAGTCCCTTGCAATTATTCGTGCACTGTGACAGCATATCATATTGGCGATGAGTGTATTGTACTTTTATTACTTCATTTATTTCCTTCCCCATTGTTCTTCAGTGATTGTTTTTATTGAGGGTGCATCTTAATGTTCTAGGAAATTTCAATTGTTTAATAATTGCGGTTAGAGCAAACTGATGAAGAGTTGAACCCTCTAGGAAACTGATGATTACTGCTTAGATATCAAACTTAACATTTTATGCTTCCGATACTACATGTCTCCAAACATCTTTCGATGGGAACCAAACGTCTTCGAACGCCTCACAAGAAAACACCCGGAAATTATTCATGGCGCGGTAACTTGCGCACCAGCGTGGTAGAAGGCGGCTAATATTATTTTGTTTATTTTGTGATATAAACTGCAGTCTTGATAAGGCTATTGCTGGAGTGGGCATAGGCAGAAAAAGAAGTCATCCAGAAACTGCAAACATGTAAAAAATATAAAAAAAATGTCAATAAAATCGATAGCTGCCAAAAACTCAATGGGTAGTGAGCGGCCGTTTCCAGCCACCGAATTCAAGAAATAAATGATCGGAGGAAAGAAGCTTTGTTTGAACGCCTTAGTGCGGCAGAAGAAAGAGATAAGGTTCAGGCAATGGGAACTTCTAGTCACTACAGGTTTGTTCGAGTTCAAAAAAGTGTTTTGTGAAAAAAGACACCGAGAATGAACATGTGCGTGCAAAACTTTTAACATTCTAAGAGGCGGCGAGATGATAGTGTTGGTGAGAGGCTGTGTAATAGGAAAAAGGGAAAAATCTCGGCCGTTGTTGTGGAATATAAAACGTGCTGATTTATTCTGAATCGAATTGAATCTTTAATATTAGATTTTTTATGAGAGTTCAATATGATACAGTTAAATTCAAAGACGGGGGGGATAATTCCTTTATGTGTCAGCAGTTTGATATCCTTTGGAAACTTACGCAATGCACGATGGAGATAGCCCAGACGTTTAAAATATTTGTTACATAAGATATCACTGTTTCGACCATGACATGTCTTGAGAAAAATGAAGACCGCGGTACTTAAATTCAGTCGCTGTTTTTAAATCCTGACCGTGAAAAGCGTATGTGTAAAGTGAAGGAGACAGGCTCATAGAAAAGGTCATGAAAACTGTTTTGGAGAAAGTAATGTTTATTTGACATTACTTGCACCACCAAGAAAATGCACCACCTACAAAAGCAATGCGCGGTCAACTGGTGCGTTAATGCTATGATACAGGATGAAATCATCAGCCTAAAGATCAATTTTAACGCATACGCAGCGTGGCAGATCACTGACATATAAGAAAAGAAGCAGGCCTAAGACAGAACATTGTTAATAAATGGAGCGTGACAAAAACGACGACAAACGAAGAAGTTGACAGGACCGACGCTGACAACTTGTTCTTTCTTTTCACTGGATGTCATTACAGGCTAGCTCTTTCTTTGTGTTCGTGTCTTGCTTCGGCTGTGGATTCGCCAATCTTTAACACCTTCCATTCATTACTCTCTCCGCATTTGATCCTTGTTTACATGATAGGGGTGCCAGGTCATAGTGGTGTGACAGCCAATGAAGTTGCGGACTGCCTGGCTAAGGCGTCCCTTAATGGTTCCGTGCTACCTATCGCTCCGGCTACAGCGTACATCACGGCAGCGAGGTTTCCAAGACAAAATTTGTTAAGAATGACCGTTTAAGATCTGATGATTACCTGCACCTGAGGTACTCATGGGGCAGGCAATCATGCCATTCACGGCAGCTTGAAGCATATCTATCTAGGCTCCGCTGCCGGATCCCACCCTTAAATTTTTATTTGCACAGTTCTGAGTTTTCGCTTAATGCCGTCTTTGTATTCTGTGGTGAGCACGAAACCATAGACCATTTTTTGTTCTTTTATCGCCGGTACACCATGATGAGAAGACGGTTTTTAGAGAAACCACTACAACAGCTTGGCCTTTATTTGATTTGCCCAGTCATATTGTAGTTTGGAGCTACCATACTTGGGTACAGCTACCAGTCTGTTTTTACCGACGTCCAATTTTTTTTATGGAATAAAATCGGCTATCTTGGAATTTTTGTTTCAATTTTGTTTTTATACTTACAATTATCATTATCTTTTAACCATTCGGCTATAAATAACAGTCTGGATCTCCTGCGTGCGTTAAGCATTTGCCGTTTCATTTCGCTGTTCCTTTTGTTTACTTCTTCCTTCCTCCGCATTCATCTTATTTTCGTACAGGAAATATTTTTCTGAAAACCTCTCTATGCCCCTCAAATCTTGGCCAATCCCACTATGTGTGCATACATTTAGCACGAAACTGATCCTTGAACATGATAATCTGTGATACTTGGGACAGCTTAGAGCAAAAGTTCACAGACAATTACGATAGTCGGTAATGCGAAATTTGAGCGCAGCTGTTCACACGCCACCGGCCACTAGGTGGAGTGGCAGGTGGTGTGTTACGCTGCTAGCCACCCTCAGGGATCTTCCCATGGCAGCCACCTTCCGGTTGTCCATTCCTTCGCTCTCGCTGTGGCAGGTGACGTTTTGCTCTGCTACCACCTGCCACCTTTGTCAGGAGGCGTGTTACGGCGACCATGCCGACAACGACGACGACTACGACACGGAATATATGAACTTGCTCTACGCAAGCTAGACCCCTCTATTACAGCAGTGGCAGTAATTACTGATTCTTTATTTTTGTGTTCGTCCCTCGCTGCACATGTTGACGGTCTCATTTTAACAACTTTCTTATCCGTACTTCCTCCGCATTTGAGCCTTGTTCATTTAGTATGGGTTCCCGGTCACAGCAGTGTGACAGTAAATGAGATTGCTGATAATCTCGCAAAGGCTCCCCTCAGCGGCCCCGTGTTGCCAATCATCCCGGCTACAGCCTATATTACAGCATCTAGATTTCGGCACGTGCGTTTTTAAGCACGCAAGACACAACACTTTTAACATCGGCGGATTATGAGCACCTTAAATATTATTGGAACAGGAAAATTTGTCGCTCTCGGCAGCTTGAAGTATCACTGACGAGGCTGGGCTGCCGCATCTCCCCTCTAAATTTCTATTTACACAAGTCGGGTTTGGCGCTCTCTCCCCTTTGTGCATTTTGCCGTGAGCCTGAATCTATTGAACACTTTTGGCTGTATTGTCGCCAATTCATCTCTCTGAGAAAAAGTTTGCTGGAGGAGCCCTTGCAGCATCTTGGCCTTATTTTGAGCTGCCCACTCCTGCTATCATTTGGCGCCACACCATTTGGGTTCAGCCACAGATCTGTTTGTACCGCTGTTCTAAATTTCCTGATATAATCTCACCGACAGCCTTGCTAAGTGTTCCAAACTTTTATTTTCTATCAACTATTACATTTTGACTTAATCATTATTATTTTATTCCTCTCTTTATTATTATTCTTATAATTTTGAAATCAAAACTCTCATCCCTTTTCTGTTCATGAGGAAGAATTCACCGGTGTTGCGCTCCCACGTGCTTTTCCTTTTTATTAACTGCGTTCAGGTGAACAGCCACCCGATTCTTGGCCAATCCCCCAGAGTGGGTATGTGCCATCTTTTGATAGGCTAACAACAACAACAACAACATATGAACGAGCGCCTCAAAGCTGGGCTCTAAAACATGATTTCCAGCTTAGGAATGGCGCGGTCCTGTGCAGGTGTTTCGAAAGTTGTTGAATAAGCGCTTTCATGTTGTCGTCACATCGAACAGCTGTATACATGGCCTTCTATAACTAAATACCTTGGAAGAGAATAAAAAAACAAATACTTTTCTGGTTCTACTGAAAAGTGCTTGAAACATCCACCTACCTTGTGCATACAAAATGGGGACAGTGTTCTGCAGGTTTGTTCGGCAGTACACGTTTACACACGGTTCGAATTTGTACTTCATCGTATAATTTGTTTTTACTTCGGAATTACATTAGTGTCACGGATCTCTCCAGAGAACACTCGGGCTGAAAGAATGGACTAGGATACGGGTGTACCCACACAAACGCACATTTATTACACCCTACGTGGCACACACACCAGAACACAAAACTAACAAAACTAACACAAAACACAAAGACTATAAATAGGACCTGGGCACACTGCTACTAGCGTCTACTACTAGTGTTCTATTATTAGCGGTCGGCGTTCGTGCTCACGGTTGGTTCGGTATGGCTCCAGCGTTGTATGGATCCAGTAGGCGGCGTCGAGACGACGTTCGGCGTGCTTGGGCTGGCGTCGCTGGCTGCGTCGTACAAGCTCCAGGTCCAAGCGCCCGTGGAGGTGATGCCGGTGTTATTGGCATTGGGGCACCACCCGGATGGGTAGCAACAGCGCTGGAGACACTCCTGGCCGTAGCAGGTGGTAGCGTCCTCCGTTGGCTCCCCGTAACGGGCTCAAGCACGGGAGGAAGTCCACAATGCGATGTCGTAGAACGCGAGCTCACCGGAGCAGTAGCCGGCGTCGCTCTCTTCCAGCCGATGTGTCCCTGACCCTCTGCTGTCCCCCGCCCCCCCCCCCCCCCCCCCCGGGCCTTGCTCTCACTCGCCCTTTTATAGCCTCGGTGTCAGTCCACGTATGCCTTGTTGTCGTCTTCTTCTCTTCTCCACCAATCATCTCTCTCCACCTCACCAAATGCTTCTCCACCAATCATCTCCCTCCACCTCACGGAATGCTTTTTCTTCCTCTTCTTTATTCTTGGGTTAATTCGTGTCTTCTTCACACCTTTTTCCTTTAAGTTAAATTTAGGCTCCTTAATATAAGTCACAATTAGCAATAATCAACTTCGTTTATTTGGCTAGCGATACGCTTTAAGAGGGGCCTTATCTTCGTGATCATATCTATATCTACTGCTCTCCTCTGCCACTATGGACGAGGGTGGCGGTAGTGAACACTCTCAAGGTTAGCTTTAACTGTACATAAATGCCCCCGAAAGCAGCAGATTGAACATCGTCGCCATTCTTAAGTTGGTACAGCACCGGACGCGAAATTCGGAGGTCGAGGGTTGGGATCCCAGAGGCGACATGTGGTTGTTTTTCTTCGGTTTTTATTAGTTCCCTATTGATAAAAAAAGTACGAATTAAAAAAAGCATCCCCTACGCTCCTTGGTTTCAGTGGCTGTTGACTACTGTCATCTTTCCTCTGGGATGCATTCTAATCGGAGAAAGAAAATACCTTCAACTGCCGGCATTATTTTCAACGTTCATGGTTATACGCGTACATTTCTGGAAGAGAAAAAAGCAGGTAGTTAATGATCGGGAGACTCAAGTCTGGACAAATGGTATTACATTCATATCTGAGCTAGGGGCTGCACCCATGGAGATTATAAACGTATAAAAAATTTTTCATCTAATGCCTGTGGCATGTTAGCTAGGTGCTAATGTGCGATAGTGTAACTTCTATGAGACTGACTACTTCTCCGCAACAATCGTACAAGTTTATGCGGCTATTTCAGAAATCTACTGGGTTGGTAAGAAGCGGGATGCTTTCAAAACGAAAAACAACTTACGGTACAAATGCGAAACTGAATAAAGAGAGTTATATGCAGTGCTTTCTGAGTATTTATTTCGTAATGCATTCAGGTAAATAGGTTTCAATATATTCTAAGTGTTTCTCGGAAGCCTGACACTAATTAAAAAATTGAGTATTTTACAGTAAAGAGAAGCTCTTTGTGGTAAAGTAATACCGGCGCTAACGGCCGTCAGAAAGCAAGCAAATCATGTCACTATGAAAGTTACCTAAATTCTAATAGTTAACAATTTCACTATTATTGATAACCGCCTGGTTGCAATCAGACATTTGTAGTCGATTGCTAGTGATAGCGACGTGATTTTTCGCATTTTCGAAAACCCTATTACTCTTGCCGCTGTGGCACAAATAATTTCGGTCATTTGTCACGCCACTCCAAAACCACGCGCCTGCGGAGAGCGGAGGGTGATATCCGTCAAATCGCGTCACTCCACTGCCCACTAGCCACGTGGAAACTTTGCCCTGCTCGCACTGTTGTGCTTGCTGCTCCTTGCCACTTCCTGTCCAGCGCAGGCTTAGTAATTGCCTGCCAGTCTGTAAAATCGGACTTTAGAGGAGTATCCGAACAATTTTCCTACCCATACAGCAGTTATCACGTATGCCTGCCTGCCGAAGAAAAAAAGCTGCTATTAGTATTTCTTTCATTATTTTGACTGGAGTTATGTATTTTGGGCTCCTGATTGTAAGCCTATATTTGTCGCCGAGATTGTAGCTATGGAGTACGCCTTGAAAACGATCCGTTGTAATGTTTTTAAGGTAATTATAGTTGCAGACAGCCGTTCTGTCTTAACAGCGCTCGAAGGCTTGAGAAACACTCTTCTGAGCTGTTCGTCTCGTTTTTTTATATCTTGCACACGTTCAAGAAGTGTGGGTTAACTGGGTACCTGGACATTGCGGCATTGCTTGTGTAGGTGTAAGCTGGCATCATGCTTGCATGATGTAATAAGAAAAAGAAGCGAGTGACTACGAAGCAGAGAGGGAACTGAAGCGTTCACTAAAAGGGTCACTGGGCGCTCTCGGCGCGAACACAGACAGCTGCTCGTCTAGTATTCCAATGCGTCGCCGACACCAATGTTGCTGCTACATAGGCCCCTCCGCTAGGGAAGAAACCCAGTAGAAAGGCGGGAGCCTGAACGATACTGATGGTCCTTCGCGTCTTGTAGCATTTGGAGGGGTCGGAGAGCGCGACGATGTGGCGGTAATATTCGGCTCGGACAATCTTGAGTAGATCGGGCGCGAGGCGTCGTGAACGAACGTAGACAGGCGGTCCTGTGGTAATAATCTTATGGGAAACGTCGCGCGTGGCAGGCCGCAAGAAGTTCGAGATGAGAAGAAAGCTGGTAACTCGTCGAGAAAGTGCTTATAGATAGATGAAAGCCGTGTATTGATAACAGTGCTTACAAAAGCTTTTTGCGCCATACATTGCACCGTGAGATAAATAGAAGCATCGACAAGACGTTTACGGGCCACGCCCATGAGCAGGTAAAACCAACGAAGCAAATATGCTCCAAGAATGCAGTTAGCAACGACCGTTACGAGGAAAACATCATAAAACACGCCGGAGCCCAATCTCCACAGTGAGATCACGTTCACCGTAGTCACGATGGTGGTCCTGTTGACGGCTTGCAGCGTGAGTGTAGATCGGCGATTCTTCGAGAGCGTAGGAAAGGGTCGATAAACACTAACCTCGGCTCCCGTATCTACGCGGAAACAGTGCCTGGACGCCCTTGTCCAAAACAAAGTATAAGCGGCTCCTTGCTGGACCGCCACCATGCGCCGCCTGTAGTGGTGAGCCAGAACATTCCCGAAGAAGTGCATGGAAACGCGCACTTCCAGTCGGCTGCGCTGCACCGAAGGTGCAACCTCGACTTCGGCGACGCAGTGACATACAAGACGAGCAGCTGTTCGTGCTCGCGCTCCGTCGATAGCGCCAATTTTGCTTCTGCACTTCTTATGCGGAGGAAGAACGCTAAGGCGCCCATGTGCTGTGCGATGTCAGTGCACGTTAAAGATCCCCAGGTGGTCGAAATTATTCCGGAGCCCTCCACTACGGCACCTAATTCTTCCTTTCTTCTTTCACTCCCTCTCTTATCCCTTCCCTTACGGCGCGGTTCAGGTGTCCAACGATATATGAGACAGATACTGCGCCATTTTCTTTCCACAAAAAACCAATTATTATTATAATTATTATTCTTATGCGGTGGTTGCTATTTTTGCAAAGTGTGCCCATTTTAAACCAGTAGTCGTTTTTATTATAGGAACTCTGCAACTTGACAAAAGCCCGCTTTCAACGTGCTGAACTGCATGCAGCCTCTATAAACGCATACGTGGATGTCTCGTATGTGCCGAAAGGTCTCAGAATTTCTAAGACTCTTGCAATCTGAGAGGTCTCAGCCCGTGATAAGAATGCACAGGATGAAGTTCTAAAAAGGGCGCAACTCGAGCTTACCAGTACTCCTATCAATCAATAAAGCTCAACAGCAAAATGGTTCAGAAACAAAAAAGGCAGGTACTTGCCTCTCGAATGCTTAAAGAAAGGTAATCAGCCCTGTTTGACGACTATGAGAAGAGAAAGGCCGCAGAGACCTTAAAGTAAGAAGTTCAAAAAGTTCAGCGCGATAACGCTGCTTCCTTCGTATCACTGCTGCAAAACGCGTACGGCTATGGCGTCGCTTTGGCGAGTGATACTGCTAAAGAACCTCACCCGTTTCTATCCACCAGGGTTTTCGAATTATCAATTGTTTCTTGTTTATTGCCGAAATAAGTCTTCTTTCGCGTGGGGGTAAACTTTAGCTCCGAAGCAGGATGATAAAACAAATTTGGCCTCGTAAAGACCTCAATAATTTTCCACACAATCTTAGACTGCGGGAGAATTTTTAAGATCGTCCAGAGCGAATGATAGAGAAAAATTCGCTGCCCTCATTGAAACACTGCACCCTCTACTGTGCAACGTGATAAATATCCGTAGTTGTATATTAAAGCGCTGCGGCAGGGCCTTCCAGAAGCATATAAAGATATAGTTCCTTTCAGACACAATTTATCCACTGATGAGTCTAAAGCAAAGAAAAGGTTAGTGACATTCTCCGCAGTTATTAAAAAGCTGGAAACCTAGGCCACTATACGGTGATTATAAATGCACCTGATTAAATCCGCGAGGGCCTCACAACTACCCGACGAGTAGTTTGATAAGTGCCTTGATTATGATCCTAGGTCTCAATTTAAGTAAGAAGTCATTCACTTCCTAGACAGCGTCTTGATGGCTGGAAAAATTAGATGAAATACTGCAAACAATAGTTTAAGGCTGTCTCATGAGGCATAAACCAAAGCGTAGGTGCCCTAACGCGTCCCCCTTTTTTTTTGCCACCACCTTTTGAGAACAGCGGTGTCATGACTGCTTCTTTCATTCAGTTTATAAAATGCGTTATACTTGAACAGACAAAACGACGAAGATGACGGCGACGACGATTATGGATGTTTACGGCGCAAGGGCATCTATGGCCAAAGAGCGCCGACACAAGGTATTTTTTTCGATTACTCAACATGGTTCAAAGACCCACGAACAGACAAAACATCTGTATTGTCACTGGATGCCACTACGAGTCATAGCACTTTTGCGTGGCTTTATGAATTTTATTTGGTGTCTACATATTTCAGGCTACACATAATTATCTAGATTGTAACTTCTTCTTGCGCCCTTTTCGTTCTATTCTTGTACCGCACCCTTTAACGCATGAGTGTGTGCCATGTAATTCTGCAGATTGTAAGGCTGCCATGTGTCTACGTTCTCTTGGTATTTTAGATCACCTCTAATACGCAACTTTATGAACAATGGGATTTCATTGTCTGACCCAAATTCAGCTTGCTGGTTTTTCTTGCATATTCAGCGTCATTCATGTAGCTACTGATCACGTTAGCATATAAAATGAAAAGTCCAGGCCAAAAAACAATCTCGGCGAACACTGGGAAGTGCTACTAGATTCCACCTCGACGGCCTCCAGTTCAAATTCCAGTCCATCAACGACTTCCACAAGAACTCCGGTTCAAACGACTGAAGTACGTCAGCAAACGCCTGTCATTGCAAACAACCGTGCGCAGGGCCCTGCAACTCCGAAACCAAGGTATGACCTCAGGCGACGCTGCAGATCCGCCCAGCGGGTGAAGCAGGATTGACGGGCTGGCCGAACTCACCAGCCTGCTCCCCCCTTGGCTGATGCTATGCACTCTCTGAGTCTCTTAAAATTAAGAAAAATAATGGACAAACGAATCAGGCACGAGCTCCACGTTAAGTCCCTGAAAATATACCTGGAAGCGAATACTGTACTCAAGGACCTTTCCGTGTCTATAACTCCATCGATGAATAACTTCTCGAAAGCCCATACCCTAGTTTGGAGCCAGGAACAGCTTAACGCATCCCTAAACTTGTTGAAAATAACTATAGATCATTGCGAAGAAGTGTTGGCATCAGTCAGTCGCGAGGGGTAATGGGCTCGTCACAACGCAATACTTTCAACAATAGAAACGGACGAGCTTGAGTTTTCCAGTCCAGCAAAACCACACAAATCTCGGCTAAAAAAGGCAATAACTTCTCGCCGGATAACAGCCAGCTTGATGAAAGAAGACGGTGCGCCGTGGCATCACAATCACGAAAGGATATAATGCAGCCTGACTACACTCACAAGTCTTTAAGAAATCATCAAACCCTATTTAATCAAACATTGGATGGTTCAGACCTTCAGGAGATTACTATCAACCTCTAAGACGCTTGTCTAAACAAGGAGGAGAAATTAGTCTTGTCACGTGGACTGAAATTGAGTCTAAGTACAGGTTGATATAATGAATACCAATTACTGAAGGCTCTCGACAACATTTCTCGAAGTCTGAGACTACGAGAATACTTCTCCGATAAGCCGAACCAAAACTGTAACTCATTCCCTCTTCCCAGGAACAACGCACACCAAGATCCGGCAGGGATAAGGTTCTGGACATCTATATAAAAGCAATACAGCGAGACATTATTCAAGCTTTCGATACACAAAAACACAGACCATCGAACCTTTCAAGAGAAGAACGGAATGCCTTTGAATCACTAAGCAAACGAACGAATATCGTCATTAAACCCGCTGACAAAGGAGACGTCATAGTAACTCTAGACGAGGAAAAGTACATCCGGGAGGGATATCGTAAGCTCAATAACTCCAATTTCTATAGGTTACTACCATCAGATCCCACAATTGAGCACCAGAAAATCATAGCATAAACCTTAAAACGACTTACATATGAAGGCGAATTACCATCACGAATAAGTGAAGCGCTGACGGCATCACATGCTTCTCCAGGCCGCTTCTAGGTGCTCTCAAAAATACCCCAAGAAACTCATCCGGGTTGACCGATACTTTCTGTCATTGGCACACTCACAGAACCGGTCTCCAGCTACATTGATTCTTTCATCAAGCATATCCCTCCCAAACATACATCTTACATTCGTGACATTAATCGTTTCCTGAAAGAAGTGTCTAAATTTAGCGCTCCAGAAGGTGCCTTTTTGGTTACCCTTGATGTAGTGTCTCCGTACACCAACATACCGCATGATTATGGCATCCGAGCTCTGGTCGCATCCGATGGAAAACACAAAAGTGTTGATGCTCCTAGCCAAAGTACCATCGCTGCACTTACTAATCTGGTCCTCGAACTCAACTTGTTCGAATTCAACAACTTCTTTTACCTACAAACGAGTGGTACCACTATGGGAACACAAATGGCGCCAAACTATGCCAACACATATATGCCCAGCACTGAATCGAAGTTTCTCCGCTCATATCCAACAAAACCGGCTTTTTACAAACGCTTGCTAGACGACATATATTCATGGTGTTGACGAAAACCGAGGACCAACTCATCCAGTTTATTTCAGCCTTTAACAACATACATCCAAACATCTGTTTCACACACACTTACTCCGCCAGTCAAATTAACTTCTTGGACGTCTTAATTCGAATGAAGGAGCGTATCTTAAGCACCATTATCTACAGAAAGCCCACGGATAGGCAACAGTACCATCATTACAAGAGCTGCCACCCACGCCACTACAAAACTTCAAATGCATATTCCCAAGCCACCAGATTCAAACGGATCTGCTCACGATCAGAAGACTTCAAGGAAAATTCTAACCGTATGCGGGAGGTTCTGGAGCACCAAAGCTATCCGGCCTCTATTATTGATGATGCCATTAGGAAAGCGGAAGCAGTAAATCGTAACGAAATGTTTGGGATCCACCATCAACAACCGCAAATGAACGCCGCTCTAATTTTGTCTTAGCATTTGCAAACAACTTTCCCAATATCAACAAAATTCTAAAAACATTTCAACATAATCGAACAAAACAATCAACTGTCAAAACTTTTTAAAACAGTTCCATGGGTTACCTATAGACGACCAGAAAATTTGCAAAATTATGTATTTCAGTCTACTGTCAATAAGAGAAGGCCTGTGGGTTGCCTACCTTGCAGGAAGGATTGATTCCAAGTTTGTCAGCACATGTGGACAACAACACTAGCTCAAAACACACACTCTAACTTCAAACATTCCATCCGTGAAAACTTGAATTGTGACAGTAGTAACGTAAAGTAAATGTCCGAGTGTGGCGGCTGTCAGATGCAATACATTGGCCAAACCGAGAATTCCTTCAGAATGGGATTCAACAACCATTGCGCGCACACCAGATCTCTTGCCCTCTTCCACCTGTCGAAACACTTTCGCCCGAAAGGTCACGAGTTCCACAAACTCATAGTTACGCTGCTACAGAGCGGTTTCCAAAATACACGTGAATGTGAGCAACGAGAACCATACTTTATATAATAAAGTTTAATAGTGTGCAGGGCGGTATGAATGAGAACTCTGGTACACATTCCATACTTTAGAAGTATGAGACCTAGACCTAGTGGAATTCACGGCCTCCCGACTGCACCACCTGAGGTCATGCCAATTTGCGTGCTCGCTTCCAGATGCCACCCTTCTCCTCCCCCTACCAATCATTCTTTCTCATGACCAGGAATAACAGCTGAATCTTTTGTGATAGCAAACCATACACCCTATCCTCTGCACTTTTTTTCTGGTTTACAAATAGTAGAGCGTGATGCTCCATTTAGAATTCTTGGACAGTAGCCAGCCCAATAAAGGGCACTAGGCCGATTTCGTGCCTTCCTTGCCCATTTTCTTTCTGTTACTCTTCTTCCTCCCAGTTAGGAGCCCTATTTTTTGTTTCCGCGACGGAACACCTGGCGGAGGCGCCCTCCTGAGCGAGGCTGCGTGGAAACATACTGCTTGCTCTTCGCTTCAACTGGCTGCGGGATCGGGTTTCATCGGGGCACCTGGCAAGCCACATCACCGCCTTAACTTACTTTTCAATTGTTAACAGCTGCACATGTGGGGAGCGGGTCGCGCTCTGATGCATATGCGCGCATTGGTGTTTTTCCTTGTATGTTCGTTTCTTGCCGTTTTTTTTCCAGTTTATGCTATTTTCTTTCCTCTTGTTCGCACGTCTCGCTTCCGCCGAAGGAAGCTTCCCCAATATTAATTCTTGTCGGCGTTTTCCTTGCGGGCAACCACGGTGTAGGAACGGCCAACTCACTCCTCTCCGCCCTCGGTGTCTCTAACCTCTGCTTTCTCTTTCCCCGTTCTTTTTCTTTCGCCTGTTTGTTTGACCACCCTCATCTTTTCCCTCAGTCGATTGGGGAGTCTGGTCGCTCGCTGTTTGTCTCTTGTATGATCTGTTTGTTTTCTCAAAGGAAACCGTTTTTCCTCTCCACTAGCATTCGATGCTCCGAAAACGCGGGCCATTGTGCTCACAATTATCTTACCCTGATGAAGGACGGTCAACATTCCGAAACCGTTGGTAAATAAAAGTTTCTTCAAGTGTACTCAACTCCTTACTTATGTTATCAGTAGTCGAGTAAGTTTTTCATATATATATATATATATATATATATATATATATATATATATATATATATATATATATATATATATATATATATATATACATATATATATATATATAGGTGCACACATTGAGAGTGTTCACCTGACTGTTGGCTCCCTTCATAGGTTTGTCAAAACGAGTCACTCATTTTTAATTGCTTAACGAGGCTCTCGGTTCTGGCAGTCTTGGTGCCTTAGGTAGCATAAGAGGGTTCTCGCACAGTTTCCGCCCTCACCGTTAGATGACGTTCCACGTTACACTCGCGGTAATACAGGACGTGCTACGTCCGCCGCTATGGACGAGAGTGGTGCTGGTGGACACTCAGATGATTCGCTTACCCCCAATAAACATAAATACCCACAAGAGCAGCCGATTGGACAGCCGCCGCCGTAGCTCAGTTGGTAAGAGCACCGGACGCGATATTCGGAGGTCGTGGGTTCAGATCCCACCGGCGGCATGGTTGTTTTTTCTGCTGCTTTATATGTAATTTTCTTTAAGCGATAGATTAATCTAAGTATTATTATCCCACTGATTAGCACTACACATTAAAAAAATAAAAAAACATTAAACATTATCTTATGCACCTTCGTTTCGTTGACTGTTGGTTCCCTTCACAAGTTTGTCAAAACGAGTCCCCCATTGTCTTTACCTTGTTCGCTAATGTATATATATGTATATATCGTAGTAGGTTGGGGAAGTTACATTGAAAAACTTAACGACTTCATTCACAGTTTTTAGCAGGGACTGATCTTTGTCAAGAATGATCATACAGTGCATGGACGCGTCTTCTTGTAGCATTGGACTTGGGACACAGAGGGCTTAAAAAAGCAAAGAAAAAAGAAAAAAGGGGGAGATTTGAACACAGCAGAGACAGCTATGCCATGATAGGCAAGCAAAGGCGCCGCGTCGTGTACACACGAACTGACTACCCACGCACACGAGGTGAAAGAGGGAGGCCGGGCTGGGTGCCCACGCTCCTACTTCGAGAAAAGAAAAGAAATCAAACAAACAAACAAAGCAAGAAACGTAGTGGGAGCTTAACAAATGAAGGGGAAATGTGCGCTCAAAACACGCACACGCACACACGCACGCGCAAACGCGCGCGCGCACGCACACACACACACACACACACACACGCACGCACATATATATATATATATATATATATATATATATATATATATATATATATATATATATATATATATATATATATATATATATATATATATTCTTTAAGCAATTTATTAATCTAAGAATTATTATCCTACTGATAAGCATAACACATTAAAAAAAAAATTAACGTTCCCCTATGCACCTTGGTTTCGGTGACTGTTGGCTCCCTTCATAAATTTGTCAAACGGGCCCCTCATTTCCTTTAACTTGTCTGCTGATAGCTTAACGAGGGTCTCGGTTCTGGCAGTCTTAATGCCAAAGGTAGCATAAGAGGGCTCTCGCACAGTTTCCGCCTTCGCCGTTAGATGACGTTCTACGTCACGCTCGCGGTATTACAGGACGTGCTACGTCCGCCGCTATGGTCGAGGGTGGCGCTGGTGAACACTCTCAAGGCTCGCTTACACCCAGTAAACATAAATACCCATGAGAGCAGCAGATTGGACAGCCGTCGCCGTAGCTCAGTTGGTAAGAGCACCGGACGCGATATTCGGAGGTCGTGGGTTCGGATCCCACCGGCGGCATGGTTGTTTTTTCTGCTGCTTTATAAGTAATTTTCTTTAAGCAATTTATTAATCTAAGAATTATTATCCTACTGATAAGCATAACACATTAAAAAAAAAATTAACGTTCCCCTATGCACCTTGGTTTCGGTGACTGTTGGCTCCCTTCATAAATTTGTCAAACGGGCCCTTCATTTCCTTTAACTTGTCTGCTGATAGCTTAACGAGGGTCTCGGTTCTGGCAGTCTTAATGCCAAAGGTAGCATAAGAGGGCTCTCGCACAGTTTCCGCCTTTGCCGTTAGATAACGTTCTACGTCACGCTCGCGGTATTACAGGACGTGCTACGTCCGCCGCTATGGTCGAGGGTGGCGCTGGTGAACACTCTCAAGGCTCACTTACACCCAGTAAACATAAATACCCACGAGAGCAGCAGATTGGACAGCCGTAGCTCAGTTGGTAAGAGCACCGGACGCGATATTCGGAGGTCGTGGGTTCGGATCCCACCGGAGGCATGGTTGTTTTTTCTGCTGCTTTATAAGTAATTTTCTTTAAGCAATTTATTAATCTAAGAATTATTATCCTACTGATAAGCATAACACATTAAAAAAAAAATTAACTTTCCCTATGCACCTTGGTTTCGGTGACTGTTGGCTCCCTTCATAAATTTGTCAAACGGGCCCCTCATTTCCTTTAACTTGTCTGCTGATAGCTTAACGAGGGTCTCGGTTCTGGCAGTCTTAATGCCAAAGGTAGCATAAGAGGGCTCTCGCAGAGTTTCCGCCTTCGCCGTTAGATGACGTTCTACGTCACGCTCGCGGTATTACAGGACGTGCTACGTCCGCCGCTATGGTCGAGGGTGGCGCTGGTGAACACTCTCAAGGCTCGCTTACACCCAGTAAACATAAATACCCACGAGAGCAGCAGATTGGACAGCCGTAGCTCAGTTGGTAAGAGCACCGGACGCGATATTCGGAGGTCGTGGGTTCGGATCCCACCGGCGGCATGGTTGTTTTTTCTGCTGCTTTATAAGTAATTTTCTTTAAGCAATTTATTAATCTAAGAATTATTATCCTACTGATAAGCATAACACATTAAAAAAAAAATTAACGTTCCCCTATGCACCTTGGTTTCGGTGACTGTTGGCTCCCTTCATAAATTTGTCAAACGGGCCCCTCATTTCCTTTAACTTGTCTGCTGATATATATATATATATATATATATATATATATATATATATATATATATATATATATATTCAAAGTGAAGTTTAAGTGAAGTAGGCACTTTTAAAAAGAGACATTGATATACTGCCCACTTTGAAAACTGCGCACAGTGGCAGGTGTCACTTAAGTTATTGAATGTTCGTAAAAGGTTGGCTGCTAGGGAAGAACAACTTGGGTCGCACAAGCCCAACCGATGGCAGAAGCTCTCATCACAGGGCCGTGACGCATCGCTTAACCGCGGCAGCACTGAGCTAGGAGTAGTAAGAGGACTTCTAGGGACCTATAAATGTAAGGGAGAGAATAACCTATGCCTGCTATATCGGCACTATCGGCACTAGGACACAATCGGTATCCGAGCAACTTCCATCCGTCAGCATTATCAGATTAGTCAACACTCTACTACTGCGTATCACCCTGCGACCATGGCGTGACTCAGCTTTTCACTCAGCGACATGCGCGACATAGACGTTGATACTGACTACCTGCACTGAGACCAAGTCCTGCTTTTTGTCAGCTACGCATTTGACACGACTATGTTCTGAACAAGAGTGCTCTGCCTTTCTTCGGTGTGGCCGGAGCCTACATCCAGTTTGCACACTACCCTTCGCTAGCGCACTGATGCTTCCATGATCAGTCCCTACTTCAAAGATAGCAAGCATGCCGAAGGACGATAACTTGCTCACTCGTTCAACGCTCAGAACCAGTGGTACATGAACTAGAGTCGGTACTCCTCGGACCCTGCCTTGTCATGTCTCTACCGTGCTCTCGTTTGGGTCTGAATGCCTTCCTCTACTCGCGGCATCTTTACAAAACTGCTGTTACGCTTTTTATGGCCCTTACCGCGTTCTAACACAAACTTATCCCATGAAGTACATCGCGGAGCATCTCACCTCTTCTTCTGATCTTCGTAGCCGGGGGCATTAAACTGTACATGTCTATTCTCAGGCCCTAAAATGATCCGTGCATTCTTCCCTCACCCTATGTCACCATGATAAACTTTTTTTCAGCTGGGAAGGAAGTGTAATGTAATATGTCGGCACCACTTTATGCGACGCAGCAAAAAAGGCGAGTAAGGGCTCTTAGAGGGAGCCTGGAGCCTCCACGCTAATCCATTGACGCTTGTCTATCGACTACCATCGACTTGCTTTTGGAATAGTCATCTTACACGATCCTTAGAAGTTCAAAAACCATGTCCGTGTCTTCTTACCTGCTTGACACGCTTGCTGGCATATATCTTTTTCGGGAAAATTATTTATGCTTTCACCGCATCCGAAGTATTTGAAAGAGAGGCATGTCTCCTGGGTAGCGTTAAAATACCATCTTTCGACATTGGTTTCCTGTCCACAAGAATTTTCCATTGGTGGTGGTTCCCTGCACATATCCAATTCCGGATTGTAGGCGCCCACCGTTGCGGCTGTGCCTGAAAATAAACAAAGAAATTCATGGTTTATCTTTTTTCCACAGGTAGGTGGCTGCATGAAATGTCTTGCAGGATCAACGTAGCCCATTTTAAGAAGGGCCGCACATGCTGATCACTGTAGCCTTTGGATTTAACTAGGGAAGGTTTATGAAAATCTTGCGCTGCATCCTCTCGCTGTTTTGTCGCTAGCGATGTGTTCGGCTACCTTCTAGCCCTCACTTAACATATTAGAAGAAATCGCGGCTGACCACTACGCGTTTCCGTGAGTGAGCATGAGTCCCACTCAGAGTTCAAACTTTTCGAATGGTTTTCTGGTTTGCCAATGATGAAACCCCATCAATCGTTGAAGCACAACTTACGCCGAGCACGTGGTCGCGCAGGATAGCTAACACAATAATAATCAGTTGTGCCACCGTGTACCCACCGGTGATACCATGGTGCAAGTTTTCCTCTGCCTGGTGCTTGGCTTCTTTACGGTGAAATGCTTGGAAAATGGGTCTTTGACTCCACCTTCAGTACAGGAAAAAACTTCGTGCCAAGGCGCTCTATGGCCATAGTTGCTCGTGTGCCATAATAATTTATAATCGTAAACATCGTCATCATCCAAATGTGCTTTCACGCAGTTGCTACTAACGTCCTTAAAGCCAAGCCAAATGCTTTAAATGCTTTGAATGGGAACATCTAGCGTTCTTCCGAGTAAAGCTTTCTATGTAACTTTATTCAGCTCACTCTGACCACCGGCATTCATGCAGCTATGGTTGATGTCCTCTCCTGCCATGTTATCCTTTCTAGTGCTTTATCTCTGCGTGCAATAATTCTGATATGCTTTGTTGCAGAGTTGTGGTTAGGTAAGGCGGCAAGGCATCATGTGACCTAGTTATGTGAGGAAGAAGTCGGTTGAAATCAGGACCAAGTGTAGATGCCAAATGAAAAGAATTGCAGTTAGGATCAAGCTGTCAAAGTCGTCAGTCAAGCTAGCTGCTTGGTTCGCTCGGGCGTGAGTTGCAGTCCAGCTGAGCGTGAAGCTGAAATTCTTTCTCGTTTATAGCTAGTTACCTTCTGAAGTGAAATTTGCTCTAATGTACTTTGCAGTTCAGCCGACGTTTGGGAAAATTTGGAACTTCCATTCTTGTTTGGCGTCTACCACGCCGGAAAGTGTAACTTAAGAGTAGAGCAACAAACATTCTTCTTGGCACACAGCTAGGATAAACATGGGTGTGATAACTTAATCGGTCTATTATCCGTTTTGATTCTTTAGCCTGTTCCTAAGAATTCTGCCGCCACTTAACGCTGCGGTTCTCGAACGGACGAGCGCCTCTCACCCAGGGTTAATCTACTTCGTATTCCATAATCTAGATATCGTTGCTCGCTCTTCATTCATGTATATGTGTCGACCAGCTGCGCCATTACCGCTGTTTAGCACGTGGAGGCACAGGAGTATGATGTGATGCGTAGAGAATAGCAGAGGATTAATATCGACTCATGAAGAAAACATTTTTTTCCCCTCTTTCTCTCCGCATAAGGGGTGATGACGCCACTAAATACCCTTTCAAAGCACTTATTAACAGCGCCTGCGTTAGATCGTTATAAGTGCGCGCGTGGTTTAGGTGCATCGTGCTGCGCTGTCAGAGCCAATAAAAACTGTGCGTAGTGTCATAACTGCCTCCACTCATTCTCTTCTTGCGTAGAAACACCACTGGTCAGAAAATCACGAGTCATATCTGTCCTTTTGGATTTCTCATAACTGTCAGGCACACTTACAGATGGCCTGCTGCGGAAAAGAGCTGCTATGGCAGAGTTCGCTAAGGCGGCACTCAAATCCTATACATTTTGACCACTGGTAAGCGTTAAATTCGCGCTCTCGAATAAAGTCATTTGCCGAGTACATGATTCACCGCGGAGACGAATCCGTGCATGAACTGCGCTTTGGTTTCGGAGTGGTTTTCGACTAATACTGACGATAATAGAAAAATGAAAGAGTTTAGACCCAAATATATATGCAGTTTCGCCAATATTATGAAAAGACCACTTGGTTTCTTTTGATTTTTTGTGTTACAAGAAGTTTCGAAGGCGCATTTTGCTTATTTACTCAACCGGAGCACCAGTAACACTTGGTGTAAGACATTACCTCACTTGCGAATGACACGAACATCAGGCAACAGTGTCTAAAGGTACTGAACACTAACAGCACAAAAAATGAAGGAAGTATGTGGAGAAACTGAAAAGTGTATAAAACTCCTTTCCAGGAAAGCTTTCTCGATTACGAAGAATATTTTTCTAATGAAACTAATTTTTCACACAAGAAATAAACATTTCACATTTCAGAGACGCAAGAAAGATTTTATAATTATCATAACCATTCTTCTGTTCTAAAGGCAAAAAAGACGTTATTTGTTGATATTAAAAAAAACTGGAGCGTAAAGTTAGCATATTGCAAACATTATTAGTCCGCAATTACAGAGAAGAGTTGGAAGAGGATGCAATACCAGACTCTTTTTAAGGCGAAAGCCTTTAATGGCTCATAGTTGTCTGTCCGTCCATCCGTCCATCTGTCGGCGAGCTCGGTCGCACTACAGTTGTCAATCAAACACGCTTCGAGTGTCCACCGAGATATGTGAGACAGGCGTCATTTCCTTTCCTTAAATTGTCCAACGGGCGAGGTGTCGCGCCTAAAGGGCGATGGCCTTCCGTGGACTCCTTGGCAACGCTGCAACACGCTGTCGCTTCCCAATCTCAAAGACGAAGCTTAAGCGCCCTGCAATGTGGACGCAGTTGGGGGAGCCGCGATCAATCGAGATAAGTCTGGTGGCATCGCAAAGAAAATGATAAAGCCATGTCGGTGATGAGCGTGCGACGGCATTGAGTGGAGCTACCATCTTTCGAGAGGAGCGCTCTCCAGGCAATCTTGCCAGACGCCTTCTGAACGGCGATCTAGAAGGATGCCGCCTAAACGCC
Organism: Amblyomma americanum; assembly: GCF_052857255.1. Taxonomy (NCBI): domain Eukaryota; kingdom Metazoa; phylum Arthropoda; class Arachnida; order Ixodida; family Ixodidae; genus Amblyomma; species Amblyomma americanum. The sequence goes on along the minus strand of NC_135501.1, from coordinate 143,753,651 downwards.
CTTTGTAGCCTTTAATCAACATCATCACATATCAGCGACACAAGCATCAATACCGCGCTAAAGGCTTTCGCCTCACCACACTTTAGGTCAACAACGTGCCCCCCTGAACTTTTTAACGAACATTCTTTATAAATATACTGAGCTGTTGTGCAAATGTTTGTCATTTTGCAATGTACTCACTGTGAAACAACGTTACAGAAGCAAGAAAGACCAAGATGCAGGCATTCATTGTGAAAACACTGAACAGTCCCACTGAAAAATAAGAAACATTTCATCAGCAATATTTTCGGTCTAGGGAATCGTGTTTGCAGTTTAGCGTTGCTTACAATTTGTAAAATCACTTTGGTGGAGCTAATATTATGCAGCAACTAATGGCAAAGAAAATATTAAACTTTGTATCCTATCCTGCATCCTGCGCTCAAGACTTCCTGCATTGATATGCGAGCACAGGGTTAAGGCGGTTATGGCAGATTCTGTCTCTAAATAACATGCCTTTTTGGAGTTGTTATTTATAGGAGGATTCAGAGGTCACTAGCCTGCGCTTCTTTTTACTACTCTATATGGATCCTGCTACAAAAAAGAGGTGGACCACAGTTCAGCGGTAGTGGGAGATGCGGCAGTGTCTGTTTTCGCCCATATTCTCGTGCAGGATGCCCCTGTCAGTTGGGTTCGTGTCTTTTAAACCGCGGTATAGGAAGCCTGATTCCAAGGTTTGGTGTGAATTTTCAAAGCGTTAACAGGACTGAATTCTGTTTTCCAACTTAACCAAGTACCCCGCCGCGGTGGCTCAGTGGTTGGAGCGCTCGGCTACTGATCCGGAGTTCGCGAGTTGGAACCCGACCGCGGCGGCTGCGTTTCGATCAAGGCGAAACGCTAAAGTGGCCGTGTGTGTGTATGTCAGTGAGCGTCAAAGATCCCTAGGTGGTCGAAATTATTCCGGAGCCCTCCACTACGTTGCCTCTTTCTTCCTTTCTTCCTTCACTCCCTCTTTTATTTCTTCTCTTGCGGCGCGGTTCAGGTGTCCGCCGATATAGGAGACAGATACTGCGCCATTTCCTTCACCCACAAACGAATTTTATTTCGACTGGCCCGAGCAGCGGAAATGAGCATGGCTTCGGCGAGATAGAGGAGAGTGCAAACATCCACCCACATCTACTGGAGGAACGCTTCCCCTATCTATTCCGATTCTCCTCTCCTTTGGGGAAAGCGTCAAGGGATATGCCTTGAAACCAGTGTGCAATTTTATTGACGCATATATAATTGCATCAGGAAGATTTCTCTGCTAGAATGTGAATTCATGGCTTTTTCATTTACCTTTATTTTATCTCTATATTTAATGAAAATTTGAGTCTTGGTCACAAAATTATCCAATTACTCCACTCCTTGCCCATTTGTGCATTTGTGCAGCAATGCACCCTGGCCAATCCCCTGCCGTGGGTACGTTCCGTTAAGCCTGAAGATATCATCATCATCATCATCAACGCTTCCCGCAGTGGGCTGATCTGCATGCTGCAGCGTACTCCCTTAACATTTAATGTTTTGAATAATGTTTTATATGTAGCAAGGTGAGCCCAAACAATTTCTCGTAGACGACGTGAGCTGAGAAAATTTTCTTTTAATGTGACCACTTACGCTGAGTGCGATTTGTGGAGGCGCAGAAGTAAAGGCGTTGCGTTGCCAAAGCGCGCCGAGTGAAAAGCTACTACTGTTGTGCCTCCTTAATACGAGCCCCGTTAATATGGACGATTCGAATTATGAACACTTTTTCTGGGCACCAAGATTTTCAAAGTATTCACTCCTCTGTTTGGAAAATCGCTGTCCGGATAATGGACAGGAGAAAAATGCACAGTACCCAATAGGGCCCATGTATTTTGTCTCGGTAATATGGACGGAGATGAGAACTAAATTTAAACTGCCTCGACAAGGTATTTCAATTTCTGGATATGGAGTACGTTCAGATGAATGCAATGAAAAGTGCGAATGGCTGAGTGATGGCCCTTTTCTTTGGTGCCATCATATTTTACAGTACAATGCTGCTCAACTGACGTGCCTCACTATTTTTCATAATTTATGATTACCTACGATCAAAACTGCCTCCAGCTTGTACCACGTTGAAAGCTGCATTCAGCAGTCGTCGACCGGCTGTGTACTGATATATAGTAGCGGTTCGTGTGATGTGAGTAGTCGTAGTAGTAGTCAGGTCATTTAGCCATGACATGCCTCAAGCATATCATACACCACTAGGCGCGCAAAGCTGCACATTATTTCAAGCACAGTGGTGACCAGGATAATGGGTCTGCAGCTCGGAAAATCACGTCTAAGTTCCACTTCGCTGCGCACCAGTATGCACAGAAGCAAGCCTTAATCATAATATGATTTTTTTCTTCGCGATTCGTTATTACGGACGACCCGCTTTGTGGACAGTTTTGCTAGAGAGCCAGTGTCTGTATTAACGATGCATAACAGTAAACGCTACCATCGGTATATCTTCACCCGAAGGCCATGATGTTTTTACGCAGGCGTAAAAGAAGCTGTTGTTTGAAATGGCAACTGGTTGCAAAATATAATAACCACCGATGTCTTCGCTCACTTTGCGACCTTACGGCCGGTCACCTTTATCTCAACCCTCATTTGAGTTTACCTGAACGAGTGCTTATCTCTCTTATATGCAGCTACTGGCGTAATGATTTAATTCTACAAATGGATATCTCAAAAGTGCACCGTGTTTAGAGGCACGTTATTATGGCAAAATTAACCAGATTTGATTCTGCCCATTTGTTTAGCCTATATTTTTATTTTTTTACTTTTCTACTAGCAAACTGTTTCTTCTTTTCTACCCATGCCTGATAATTTTTCATTCTGAGAACATTTCTACTACTATTTTTTGCAATTTATTTCTTTTCCTACTCTCTGAATAATTTAAGGAGTGCCCCTCTTACTTATTTACTAACCTCCTACAAGCCGTTGTGGCTACAGTCAATGAATAAATAAATGTGTTCGGCGTGCACGCTATGAATTAAGGTTGACAAGCCTTTCTGTTATGAGCTTCAATTTTACCCTCATAACACTACCATAAAAACGAGGCACTGGCTTCTTCTGGCGGCAGCACGGCCAGTAGCGCCGTTGAAACAGGCGCTTGCAGCAGTGAATACTATGCAGTCCTTCAGATACTACTCCCACCGTTTGCGCCTGTCGGGTATAGTAGTGGAAAACTCCCAACGAGTGAGACCTCGACATACCAAAAGAATAATCTTCATAGGACGGATTATTCGCACCGAGCAATGTAGCCGAAATAGTGGAAGCCCCAACATTACTCGAAGATGAAGTAAAGTCGATTTTTTTCAATGTTTATGATTGTTGTACACTTACGTGATCAGGCGACCTTTGGGCGAGATATATAGAGGATTGGCTAAAACCATAAGACCCGGTCTATAAAACGCGTATCGCTGCGCAAGTCACTAAGATTCACTTCGAGCGTATTGATATCCGCACAACCCTCTTCCTGTCATAAGGAAGTTATCATAAGGCAAGTCATCATCATCAGCTTGACTACGTCTACTTCAGCAGAAAGACCTCTCCCATACTTTTCAAATTAACACTGTCCTGAGTCAGCGGCTGCCACCATATCCCCGCAAAATTGGTTATTCTCATCCCCCCCCCCACTTAACTATTTGCCGCTCCCCGCTACGCTTGCCTTCTCTTGGAGTCCAGTCTGTTACCCTTAAGGGGCACTGGTTATCTTGCCTTCTCATTACATGCACTGTCGCAGACCATTTCTTCCTCTTGATTTCGACCCGCATGTCAGTAACGCTTAGTTGTAAGATCAGCGCCTGTGTGTGTGTTCCCTTCTTTCTTCGTCCTTGTTGCTTAGCGCTGCTTTAATATTATGGTGTCAGTGACGCATTTTTGACTCCTCACCGACTCTGCCCTCTCCCAGTCTCTTAACGTTACACCTACCATTTTCTTTTCAAGGTATCCTTGCAAACGTCCACTACGTGAGGCTACAATCTTTCCAAGTGTTGCGTTTGGGTGGTCAAAATTACTGATTAGTTTGCACTTTTTTCACAAGCGCTAATCTTATGTTCATGGTCACTTCTTGTAAAGGTTAGGCAATTGATTTCTGCGATCGCCTTGCATGTTTTGACGCATCTTCCTGCGTGCGGTAATGTTCGGGTGGTGTGTTCAATTACACCTGGCTGCAGTAGGTTTGTTTGAGGTGGAAATAGGCAAGCAAAATTAAATGATGCAGTTTACATCGCTGCGGCGCTAAATTCTCAAGCTTATCTTGCGAACCAAATTTGTTAAAGGATTCGCAACGAAACTTAATATTACATATAATAATTCATGAGGATAAACCGTTGGATCACTAAGCTGTCTGCCAGTATTATAGAAATATATTGGAACTATTGTTACGAAGTACAGTAGAACTGGATACTGATGTAAAAATCTCTAAAGTGCTACAATTTGTACTTTTCTAACGGCATGTTCCGCTCTAATCAGGCTGAGAACAGTTTTGCACGCCTCCTAAAATATATTACAACTGCAAGGTTTCCGTAGTAATATACGAAATATATAGGTAGTGAACAATACTTGCCAACAGTGCTGTGAAAAGTGCTTCCAAGTCTGTTAGTGTACCGGTGGCATGCGACAATATTTATGTGTTCTTACTAAGGTCAATGCGCCACAAGGGCATCACGAAAGCGCTGTTTGCTGCCTTGCGACATATTTCTTTTTTTATCTTCACTTTATCTTTTTTATATGCGCAAAAAGCGATTGGCTGTGCCTATCCGCCTGTCACTAATGCCCAAACTAAAGGTGAATAAAACTCCTATGGCTCGAACAATGCTTTGGCTACAGTAGAACTGCCTCATTGAGATTATTTTTACCTCTAAGTATGCCTTAAAGGTGATGCACTCGTTCGAGGTTCCGAAATTGCCTCCTCAACGAAGTTGCCGATATAAACTAAACACCTATGTTTTCAGAATTGGTAGCCCATTCTAATAATATGAAGAAGGATGCTATATCTACGCTTTTCGCAGACCCTGCACTGGAATTTATCACCCATCTTACTAGACGTACAATTGTAACTATTAAATTTTTCACTTGGCAGGCACTGAATACATATATGTAGAAATTTCTTCTGTTACGAAGAGCATGTTTGTACAAGTTAACCTTAATTTTCTTGGTTAATGAAAATCTCTCACATCCTGACGTCGGAATTGCAGCGCTCCTATGGGGCGAGGAAGTATTTCACTATCAGAATCTTCAGTGAATCTCTTAAAGGCGCCGAGCTGACTATGAGGTTCACACTTGAACCGGGAGTGTTACTTCCCGGAAAGCGCCCACTGCCAGACCGAGGTGTTCCTCACGGAGCAGGCGTGCCTGGGTTTCATTTGCAATCTCTTACAACGATGATGAGGTCGACAACGCTGTTTAATAAACGCAAGCCCCTCAAAGATATTTTGCACCAATGTTCTGAATATTTCAATTCGTTAGGGGTTGTCTTGAAATATATTGTTTTACATTTTGATCATCTATTTTTTAACCTAAATAAACAAATTAGGGTCTACATTGAAAACCTTCATCAGTGAGTAATTAACATAAGTATGCAAAGAATTTCATATCTAAGCTGGTGATGCTTAATAAAAATTGTCGTTTTTGCGCATGTAACTAATTAAAAATAAGGTTGCAGGTCACTGAGCTGGGTTTTGTAGTCTAGAGAGTTATGAGTTGACGACGAGGCATTCGTTTCCGCGACTGCGTTTCGTTCGCCCCTAGGAGTTGTTTAATTTTAAGGAATATTCTATCCTGACGGGTCCTAATACAGAAATCCTGTGGTCATGAGGCAGAAGTTAAAAAGACTTAAAAAGCCGGAGATAATTAAAATTTACGGAGATATAATGGTATTGCTGACAAGGAAAGTGATAATTGCGGTCGTCTCATGTTTAGCTTGTGGCGCAGGAGAACCAGGCCTCATTGCCTGGTGTCCAGAATTATATTTTACCAGGCCCGCTCAGCCAGGCGTAAACCAAACTGTGCACAGGCTGAGCAGAATTTCCTCTACCCGCGCGCTACACTTCTTCTTCTTCTTCTTCTCCTCAAGTAATATGGCACATACCCACGTGGGGGGGATTGGCCAAGGTATAGGGTAGAATGCCAATGAAGCATTTGCGCGGGGAAGGAAACGTCAGAAGACTGAATCAAGATAAAAAAAAAATTGGGAAAAACAAAATGAATTCAAGAGGTATGAGTCATCCGGAATAAAATCAATCTAGCCTTTTTTGGACATGCGAAAGAATTTTGTGTATAGCTAACAAGATAATCGATTAGTTGCACTTATGTAATCGTGAACGTAGCCGCATACACTGCTTAACGGGAATCCCTTGGCACTCGCACCGAACGATAGAAGAACTGTAAGAGACAGAGGCAGTCCTAGTCTCGAAAGAGGAACCTCCAGATATTGCTTTCTCTGAACCGCGAACCGCCGGCAAGAGAGGAGAAAATGATCGATTGATTCAACTTGCCCACATGATACACAAAGGTTTGTCGCAGCGAACCCGCACCTGCATAAGTACAAGTTTACGTGAGGGATTCTACATCGCAGGAGCGTCATGGACACTTCACAAAGCCTTGACTTACACCACCGGATATTCCATGGGTACTTTAGGTGTTGAAAGTCCACGGTATTCAGCAACGGATCACTCGAAGTGGCTGAAATATGTTGGAACCGCTGGAAACGTGAAGCTGCGCTACACTTAAACGGGCGCGAGTCGTCTTCTTCTTCGACCAGACCATAGTAGAACTTGGTACGCCGCTACAGGCCCCTCGTCTAGAGAGGAAGCCGTGAGTGTAGATTGGCGAAGCGCGGAAAACATTGCCTGGAGTCAAACACGGTGAGAGGGACCGGCCCGGTCAGGAAGGGGTGCAGGTGCACAAGTAGTTAATTCGTCACAGTTGAAGTAAGCCGGCTACAGGTGATCATTGGAGATATTATCCGCGCGACCTTTGAGAAGCATTAGCAAGTAGTCGCGCTGCCACTTGAGAACCTTGAACGTGCCGTCGTAAGGGAAGACGCACGGCGTCGTTTAGCACAAAGACGTGCGTGCAGCTCTGAAGGTCGGGGTTCGCGTACACGCGACGAGTAGACTGTCTAGGACGAGGAGTAAAGAGGTCACGCGTAGCGCTGCGAAGACAGCAGGCGTAGTCAGACACGTCAGTAGGAAAGGTTGTCGAGGGGTCGGAGAATTTGCCGGGAAGCGAAGAGCGGTGCCGAAAGTAAGCTCAGTGGCACTGGAGAAATAGTCGCTGTGAAGAGTGGTGGGGATGCGGCGCATAACGAAAGGAAGGCGCGTATTCCACGTTGAAGGGAAAATTGAAACCTTAACGGAAGCCTTCAGTTGTCGGTGAAAATTTTCGTTGACGCCAGTTGATGTCGGGCGGCAAGAGCTTGTTTTTATGTGGTTCACGCCGAGAAGCCGAGAGAGGTTAGCAAACAATGTGGTGTCAAGCCTACGACCACGCTCAGTCGTAATGGCGGAAGGTACACCATAGCGACTAATCCAGAGAGCGAGTAGGGCTTGAGCTATCGACTTCGTCGTGACATCCTGGATCAGCAGCACTTCAGGACAGCGGATGAATCAATCAATGCAGGTTAACAGGTAGCCATGGCTCCTGCAGAGAGGAAGAGGGCCGACAATATCGACGTGCAGATGGCTGAAGCGGGAATCTTAGGACAGGAATGCGCCCAAAAGGACTTGTAGTATGGCGATGGAGCTTAGCTTGCTGACAGCTGAGGCATGCGAGCAGCCAGCGACAAACGTCGATATTGATGCTGGGCTAAACGTAGCGAGATGTGACGAGCCGCTGAGTGGGGCGAATTCCAGGATGAGGTAAGGAATGAAGAGCATCGAAGACGGTTCGGGTGTATGGGTGAGGTACGTATAGAGGGGGATGGCCGGCCGACGTATCACAAAACGAGGGACGCGTCGAAGTCATGGAGAAAGATGTCTTCTAGCACTAGAGAGTTGCAGCGTGTGCGAAGCAGTCGGAGCTCGTCATCTCTAGTCTGAGCGGCAGCCACGGCCGTGAAGTCGATGACTGCGCGGCCGTGCGCCTTTTCAGGGATTGCGGCGTGAGAAAGTACGCCGGGAACAGCGTTGGACTTGCCGCTGACATGACGAATGTAGCTGGTGTATTCAGAAATATAAGCGAGCTGCCTTATTTCGCTGGGGGCATAAGTGGTGCAAACAAATCCCAGAGTGGTCGTCAGGGGTTTGTGGTCAGCTAGGACATGAAATGGGCTGCCCTCGAGGAAATGGAGTAAGTGCTTGATGGCCAAGTAAATGGCGAGTCGTTGCCGGCCAGGGGTGCTGTAGCGACGCTCAGGGGACGCAAGTTTCGTCGAAAAGAACGAAATTGAATGGCACGGCCCAGCAACGAACTGCTGCAAGCCCACGGCGGCAGCGATGTGTGATGCGTCAAACGTGACATGTGGGGCGTCATATTTTGGATGTAAGAAGGGCTTCGCACCGGCACTGGCTTGTTTGATGCCTTGAAATGCGCGGTCAGCCGTGTTGTTCAAGGCCACAACACCGTTCGGGGTCTTGAGGCCCGAGCGGAAGTCGTGGAGAGGTCGTAGTATGCTAGCGCAGCAAGGGATGTGTCGGCGGTAGTAATTAGCGAGTCCCAGAAATTCGCGCAGCTGTGTGATGGTTGACGGCTGAGGAAACTCTTGGATTGCAGCGACACGGGTAGGGAGTGGGCGAATGCCTTTGGCGTTTACGCGACGGCCGAGGAAATCCTACTCCGCGACATCGAACTCTCTTTTGGGACCGATAACCACAAGGCCAAACTTTCTGAGTCGTACGATCACTCGCCGTAGATGAGCTTGTGAGCCTCGGCGGTGGGGCTGAAGAAAAGGATGTCGACGAGATAGCCAAAGCAAAATGTGAGACATCGCAATGCGTGGCCGACGAAATGCTGAAAGGTCTGGGCGGCCTTGCGGAGACCAAAACGCATTCGACATTATTTGAAATAACCGGAGGGAGTTATAATGGTGGTCTTAGGATTATCCGAGGCCTCCACAGGAATCTTGTGGTATGCTTTCACCAGGTCGACCTTGCTGAAGATAGTGCAGCCATGCAGTGCTGACGAAAAAATTATGGACATCGGGAATAGGGCAATGGTCTGGCACGTTGGACTTGTTTAAAACACGGCAGTCACCGCACGGTCGCCAGCCACTGGCCTTTATGGTCACTATGTGAAGTTGCGAGGCTCAAAGACTGGAGGAGAGACGAATGACGCCAAGGTCAATCACGTGTTCGAACGTCCTTTTCGCGACGGCCAAACGATCTGGTGCGAGGAGAGGCACCGAGCGCGATCAAACACGGTTGGCGGGGGGGGGGGGGGGGCGTCATGACGATATGGTATGTCACGCTGTGGGTGACTGATAATCAAGAGGAGAGGGTGGCCGCAAAACTCCCATAAATTCAGCAATGACGCCTGACCAAAAGTCGTTAACGCTGGCGTGCGCCTTGAGGAGCCGGAGCGGTGGAGCTCGGCAGGAAACTCCTGGACAGCTAAGCTCGTGTCCGTGTCCAAGATGCGGCAATTCCGCATGTCGATGACGGGCTTTTCATCATCAGCATCATCAGCCGGACTACACCCACTGCAGGGCAAAGGCCTCTCCCAAGTCTCTCCAACTGACCCTGTCCTTTGCCAGCTGCGCCCACCCTATGTCTTCAAACGTCTTGATCTCATTCGCCAACCTAACCTTCTGCCGCCCGCTACAACACTTGCGTTCTCTTGGAATCCACTCCGTTACCCTTAAGGACCAGTGATTATCTGGCCTTCGCATTACATGCCCTCCCGAGCCCATTTTTTCTTCTTCATTTCGACTAGGATGTAATTAACCCGCGTTTGTTCCCTCACCCACTCTGCCCGCTTCCGTTCTCTTAACGTTACACCCATCATTCATCTTCCCATGGCTCGCTGACATAGAAAGTCGGCTCGGATTATTGGCTGCGCAGGTACACAATGACAAACACCTAACTGTGTGCCTGAGACCGACCCCAAGAGTCACCGACTTTTGACCGTAGGTCCGTATGGTCGATCCGTTGACAGCGGTGAGTGTTGGCGAGGCACGAGGGCGGCGGTTCTCGGCCAGTGTAGGAGGAAGGACGCAGAGCCCGGCATCAGTGTCGATGAGGAAGCAAATCTTGGCGTTACGCTCCGTGACATGGAAGAGGCGACATGATCTTGTGTGGAGGACGCCGGTCGCCGTCAGTGTTCGGCCCGACCATTTTACGCGTAGGAGCAGGGCTGGCGGCATTGCCGTGCACCAGATCCGCAGTGATGGCGGCACCAGCAAATCGTAACTGAAGGAGCAAAATGGTGGCTGGCATGACCGGGGCTCGAATGGCGATGTTGCGAAGAACGCGGCCAGCTTGTTCGAAGAGCAGCAACATCAGCTGTAAGCTCCGTGACCTGCCGCTTGAGCTCCGCGTTAGCATCGAGGAACGGCGAATAGCGATCGCCAGCAGCCACACCGGGGGACAGGAAGTGAGGAGGACAATGCATTGCCGCCACAGAGGGAAAACTGACTTCCATGATCTTGACGGGTAGCTGAGCCATGGAGTCCAGGGTCGTTGATGAAGAAACAGTGAACAGCTGCGCACCTGCTGTGGAAGTCGCTGCAGGAAAAGTTCCTGCTGAAGGGAGCTCTTGGTAGATGTAGCCTTATGTAGCCAGACCTCCAGCCAATACGCGCATGCGACGTAGTAAGTTGGTTGGTTTGCGGTCATCGAGCTCCTCGGATGGAACAAGTTGCTGCTATCGAAACTGTTCTGCGTAAGTGGCGCATAGGGTGAGCGTAGCCTTAAGATGGTCGTAACGTCGCTCGGTCGGTGGGGATCGTAGAACGTCACGAACAACGGCAGCAGCACTGAGCGTGAGCGCTCCAACGACACGGTTGTACATGGCCAACTGCGAACTGACGCGATGACGACGGAACAATGACTCTATCGTAATGCGGCATAGTTCGGTGTCCGACGACTAGAATTCCGGTAGCTTGAGGGCACATACCCCGGGCTCAGGAAGGACTGGCTGGAGTTGCGAAGGCGGCACATCTAGGGCAGAATCTGGGGCCATTGCGCACAGGAGGTAGAAAAGGCGAAGAGAACTGGGCTCGGGCTCCGGCCAGCGGGAGGCCTAGCAGAGCGGCTGAGGCAGAAGCCAGGCGGGAGTTGAGAGTGAAGGCACGAAGTCCGCAGTCACTAATTTGTGGCGTAGGAGAACCAGACAGACCTCATTGGCCGGTAGTTTCTGTAGTTTTGGTTGCGCCTTCTCTGCCGATAAAGTTCGGTTCCACATAAATATTTCAGATTTACTTCACAGTGATATCCCAACGAGGTTACGGTCTACAGTAAAATGCTGTCTTTAAAATTTACGTCCTAATGGGTGAAGCCACCTATCGTCTGCTTTAAAAACGGAATGCCCTTAATGAAAGGCAGATGCACAAGCGGTTTGCGGCTATTTGGTTCGTGGTTTAGAAAGTGAGATATCTTGCAATCTGCCAAAAGCGAGTGCACGCATAGGTAGGCTGTTGAGGTAAAGGTCATCTCGTTCTGCCGCATGAGTGGTAAGATTGTTGCATTCTTTATTTATGTGAGTTAATTTTCGTTTACACGTGGATGTAATTTTCTGCGTAGATCATTTAAACGTTGCTGTAGAAATTTAAATGTGATCGAGATTTCTTCCAGTTAGCATTGAGTTTACAGAGCCTAACCATCGCGGCTAGCAACACTGCACTGTAACGTTCTCAGTACGAGATGACTCCATGATGAAATCACATAGGATTTGAGTTTGTCATGAGTCGTTGTCTAGGAATGCACTGTACTCATATGTGTGAAAAGCTCGACCATTAGTTTTTTTTAAGAATGCGCAAAATGCATTTAAGAACAGTTCTGAAGAGGTTGATGGACGTGAAGAATGCATATTGTTTTCCGTGTAGCCCTCAGAGGGGCGTAGAACGCAGATGGCAACGTTCTTTCAAAGAAATGATTATTCGAACATTCTTCATGGGTTGACGATATCGCACCAAATGCGACTGGTTTTAAGGATTTCTTTTTTAAAGGAATAAACATAAAGCGGTGCACGCTATGCTTTGCTAGCGACGAAGAATACTGATGTAGATTCATTGTAGCCGGTGATCGTTTACTCGGCCTAACTAGGAAAATGAAATAAGAGTCGTGAAAGGTCATGAAATAGTGCAGCTTTTTTAAAAACCCGCGCCACTAGAAAACAGGCAGCTGACGAAGACGTGGCCGCGACAGTCATAACAAACAGACACACTGGCCGCGTCACCAGGTGTATAACTACTTGCCGCCGAAATAATCTAAGCCTAACATAAGAGAGAGACGACGAAAACACAACATAATATTTTTAGCATCCCCTAAAATTTAAACCAACAATCGTATTAATTTCCCGTTTAGGCGGCAAAATTCGCCACGTGTTCTCAAACATCGACTGTTAGGTAGACCTGCACAGCCTCTTCTAGGCAGAGAAATAGAGAAATAAAATACGTTCATTCTTGGTAGACTAGAAAACTGTTGAAATGGGGGGGGGGGGGTTCACAATTATGAGGCTGCATTTTTCAAAATTCTGCAACATAAAAATATGACGTCTTCTTAACACGAGCGCTTCGATATTATAATTTGGTAGTAATTTGCTTTTTTTACACTTTCGTAGTTTTTGCACAATGGGTGGATAAATTGAATTTAATTTAGCAGCAGGCTGCATGTGGGGCAAAACCCGACGCTAATGTCTTGGAAGAGCTGAAGGATAAGTACTAATTTTATTGCTGGCTCTAAAGCTTCACCTGCGCTTCAAAAAATGGTCTGAACGCACAAATGAAAACCCATGAATGCCAAGTGGCACGCAGAAAACGAGAAATAGCTCCGAAGAAATGACAGCAGTACTGGCGCAATCAAGCGTTTTTGCGATAGCGAAGACACCCACCACAGAACAGCAGAAATAAAAATGATCGAAAATGAGAGGCAGAAACTGTATAAAAAGCCTTAATACTCTCAGGGACGCAGTCTGTTAGGAGGAATGATCAACTATTTTTACAACATATTTTGACAATGGAAAAAGCTTTGTTCGTTAAGCCTATATAATCATACACATGGTACCACAAGAGAACAAGACCGACAGACTGTAAAATCGTGCTCTAAACCTCGTCTTCACGCGATACGAATCGAAGCGAACCGCATGTTCATTGATTACAGGTGAGTGAAAAAATAATTATGATCGGCATCATCATCATTATCAGCCTGACTACACTCACTGCAGCGCAACGGCCTCTCCCATAGCTCTCCAATTAACACTTTCCTTTGCCAGCTGCTGCCACCGCATGACCGCAAATTTATTAATCTCATCCGCCCTCGTAACTTTCTGTGACGAAGGCTGGCGCTTCAAAATATGACGTGTCCAAGCTGCACCCAGACCGCGCCGGTACAACTTCCATGGCGGCTGTAGAAATGTTTGGGGCCATGGAAGTAAAATATGCCGGGTTCGGTCTGAGTGTAGCGTCTGTTATTCCAATTAGCTCGCAAAGATTGTCTAGAGTTCAGCAGAGCCAAAAACACTTGATTTCATTCCATGGATGAGTAAGATTGTTAGAGCACAAAACCTTTACTCGTGGCCGATTCACGCCAGCCTACCTTGCGCTCACATTACACACCCTGCACACAAGGCCATTTTGTCCTCTTTATTTTAACTAGAATGTCATTAGTCCGCGTTGTTCCCTGACCCTGACTCTGCCTTCTTCCTGTCTCTTAACGCTACATCTAACATTTTTCTTTCCATAGCTCGCTGCATTGTCCTCAATGTAAGTTGTACCCTTTTCGTTATGCTTTTTACATCGCTGCAATTGTGTTGCCTGACTATGCAACTGCACTCATCGCCTTACCCTTGGTAGGGTTTCAGTAACATCCAAAGGCTCAGTAAAGTGGTGCATGCGGTGAAGGATGCAGAACAGGGGGCGAAAAATTCCTGGCCGAAAAACATTTAGGAAATATTAAAGGCTTCAAAGTTTTGATAAAAAACATATCAGATGCCGTCATGCAGTTATAAAGACGCAGCATTCACACGACGGGACCCAAGTTGCATGTGAAGCACACGGATAGCGTCCAACTAACCCAACTTCGACCTCTTTCTCCTTTCGGATGCGTCGTCTTCGCTCGTCAGTGGTAATATGTTGATCTTGGAAGGTTGTCTGGTTTTGCCCCATGCTATGTTTCATTTCACACCTTGGGCCGCGTCAAAATGTAACATTTGAAGTCCCAAAATTCATTAAATTCAACGGTGTTCTAATTCACCCCGCATTTCCATATTTAGTGAAAGAGACGGCCGAAATGTAGGGAATAAGGCGCCAGTTTTTTTTTCTGATTTTTTCAATCACAAAAATAGCGAGTATTCCCAAATTTCTGTCGCGTTTTGCCCGTGCACAAATATTTTCGGCGTTGAACCCTCAGCTGATGCTATGCCACGTCACAAAGACTTCATCACCACTGTAGTCATGTACAATGCATGTCCAAATACACTTTAGCGTCACGAGCACCGGTGCGTCTTACCGTGCAAAATTCTTAAACTCATATCCACAAGATAAAAATGCACTGCTCTTACGTACCATCGAGCATGGTGTTCGTGAACACTCTGAAGGTCAGTTTTCTTACAACATAGATACACCCGAAACAAAAGAGTGGACAGCGCCGCAGTAGCTTTCTTAATAAAGCACCGGAGGTAAAATTCTGCGGTCTTGCTTTCAGATCCCGCCGGTGGCATGCGAATATTTTATTTTTTTTTTTCTAATCATTTATCTTGGAGCACTAAAACAGCTAAACAATTCGCCATGATCAGCATCCCAAACTACAAACAATCAAATTCGAAACATTCCCCAATGCTCATTGGTTTCGGTGATATCTTTTCTTCGTTCATGTGTACAGCTTAGCATGGCCGTCATTTTCTTCCCTTGTCTGCTCAGTAACTTAACGAGGGTCTCGGTTCCAGCAGTCTTTGTGCCTTGGGTATCGAAAAAGGCTATTCGAAAAGCAAATCTCTTTGCGTACCTCGTGTTCTTTTCGCGCAATATTTTCAACATGCTCGAAAAGCATCCGCCTTCAGCGTTCGGTCACGTCCAGCGTGACACTCCTAATACCGGACGTACTATATGTCCGCCGCCTTGTGCGAAGGTCGCCCAGGTGAACACAGTAAAGGTCAGGATTGCATGTAACGTAAAGACCCCCGAAAGTAGAAGACTGGGCAGCCGCTGCCGTAGAGCAGTTTACAGAGCACAGGACGCGAAATTCGCGGGACGTGTGTTCGGATCCCACTGACGGGATGTCGTTGTTTTCTGTGTTACTTTCCGATCAGTTTTCCGAGAAAGATAAAATTATTACTCTGTAATTTTGCTACAATCAACTCTACAAAATCTAAAAATTTAAATATTGCGGAATGAAAAAGAAATGCAAACTGAACAAAATCTTCGATGGTCGCAGTAATTAGGAATTGCGCTCCATCATACAGCTCTTCCAGAGACTCACTAGTCCGATCAACAATAAAAAGATCGCAAGGCACAACAGATTTTCATCACAGGCAAAAAGCCAATTCTGGCCGGATGCTCCATGAATGAGGACAAATGAAGGCTTCACACTGAGGGCAAAACACATCTAGGGCGACCGAATATACTACGCAGCTCCCAAAGCCGCTGCGACCAGGAAGGCGAAAAATGACGGCAAAATTCTACTTCTTTAACCGCACATCACTGCATACAAATCATTTTATTGCTAGATACCGCATGTTCCGGCCGAAACACGCCCATAACGCATTCTAGACCGCCGTTGAAACCTCTGTACGAGCACTTCGGCTCACACAGTGTGTAGCATACAGTGCAGCAACGCCTAGTTAATTACTACTGATAATTCGTGGGACTAATTATTGTCACTGTATAAAGATATCACGTAGCGTTCTTAGGTTAACATAAGTTTGCTTGATCTTTTCGAATTTTCCTGATGTTGCAAATGCCACACAACGCTCCCTTTGAGAGAAAGGCGACAGTTGGGACTTGCGTTATCTCAAAGTACCACCACACGGAAATAAAAATAATTTGATGCGAGAAAACACATCAGGTCCTGGCTTAAAAATCTGCTTAAATTTCCTTTCTCCTTAAAATTTCCTTAAATTTCCTTTCTCATATATGTAATACGAGTTTTGAGCGGGAGTAGCCGGGTACAAAAGACCAATCATTATAAGCGATGAACTAATAATTTAACACATTAATTAATTCTGCGAGTCCCGAAGGTCTTCAATTAAAAAGAACTAGCTATCGTTAGGTAGAGACCAAATGTTTCTGGGCAAGACTGATAATTATATTTCAAGTGCGCCAGTTGTTTGTTGGTCTTCTCTCATGCATCTAGTACAGGTGCGTGCGTTGTGGGGATGCTAATGCTTGCATGACAGTATTCAGTATAATTCCGTGATTTCAGCATCTTCTACGCCTCAGCCTAATTGATCTGCGCCTTCTTTGCACACTTTCTTGGAACCTCAACGCTTTTAATTCATAAGCGCGGACTTAAATTTACTATTTATTTTTTTGTGTTACGACAAGAGTTTCTTGATAGCCCTCAGCATAATTTTGTCATTGTTGTAAGAATTTTTATAAAGTGCAGCTGCAATCTTTAAGCTCCCAATACGATTTTTATAAACTGATTCCATCGATGCGCCCTACTTGCTTGCTTTTCACGGTGATTCTTGCTGAAGTGAAGACTTGCAAATGTTAATAGGAGTCAAAAGCTTTCTACTTTAGCTAACTATAAGGTAAAAAGCTCACGATAATAACAGCTACGTTTTTAGTACCCTAAGGTTGAAAACAACCGCGCGTTGACAGTGACAAGCCATAAAAACAATTGTTCACAGCCAGAGTTCTGGCCGTGTGATTATTTCTTTGAGCGATCATACAAAAGAGAAGATTCTTATGTTATTTTGCGTTTTTTATTGTTTTCTAGAATATTGTATAATTTACGTCATGGGAGACAATGTACTTTTGTAACACAAGGAACAGATCAAATTATTCAGTGAGGTCAAAGTTCAAAATACTTGAAATCAGAATCGTCAGTAAAATATGTGCAAAAAGGGAAAGAAAACAGCGACAGCAACTGAGGTTATATGCATTGAAAACAGAATAACGACGCTTTGATTAAGACGTCGCAAAACACATCTGTTGGTCGTTGCAGTACAACAGAATGCACTCAAGTTTCGGACTGTTTAGAGCCGTAACTATGTTAGCGCAGTATTTATTACGGCCGCCGGAGTTCCTTCTCTTCATCACACATTTTACATTTGCTGGTGATATATTGCAATAAATATTGCCGGTTGCTAAAAAAGTCCAAGTGAGAGCTAGCTCACGATAAAATCAAAGGTGCTCAATGAACTTGAAAATGCGGCAGCCTCGTTTATCGGTTCTACTGCGCGCAATACGGTCGATGTACAGTACCCATGCTTAATAGGCAGAAACTGGCTTCTTAAGCGGTCTAAGAATAGGATTTTTTAGGTTTTACACGATTTCAGGCTAAAAATACTGAAAGACAAAATGTGGTTTTGACCGCACACAAACAGTTTTTAATGAGAGCGATGAGAGTGCAATGCACGTGACCCTGACATGAAGATAGTGTTCGCAAATTCCCATATTATCGATGAAAATTATCCTCACAGTATGCTGGACCTCCAACTGACTGTATATTTAAGGTGGGTTAAGATTCGTCTTTTTTCAAACGACCGGCGTTCTTCTCCTATATAGCAAACGCAGTGTGACATTCCTTGTGTGTGCTACGAGGTTCCGCGTTCGACGGCGCGGCGTAGACGGAGACCCAGATGACAGCAGCATCATCAATTACCCAGCCATGCTCTTTGAGTGACGACCAGAACGAACGGGTTTAAGCCCAACCGGACCCAACCGGACCCGCCGCCGCCGCCGCGGGGAAACGGGCTTTATCCTCCCCAATTGGCGTGGCGGTTCCAGGGGCGGCCCTCCCGAGCACATTCCAGGACAAGGGAACTGTCAGCGGGCCAGAGCGCGCCTTACCTTGAGGAGCGAGTGTCAGTTGATGGATGGAGAATGGAGGCCGGTGACCCGCGGGAACTGTCAGCGGGCCAGAGCGCGCCTTACCACAGCCGACGCTATGCGCTACCTCGAAGACAACCTTCTTTCCCTCGGACTCAACACGTGAGGGGGGCGAGACCATAGTGCGGTGGTATGTTTGTGCGCCCAAGTGAAAGCCGTAGCCCCCCTCCTTCCCCTCCGGCGTGGGCGTCCTCACCCTAGGGAGTGTGGAGAAGAGGATATAAAAATCGACAAGCAGTACGGAAGAAGGACGCTCAGGACGACATCGTTCGCCATGAGGGCCTTCAGCGCCGAAGCCCGACGGCGTGCAGCTTCTGCCAGCAACCGCTCGAGCCCAACTCCGGAGCCACTCCATCGCCCCCATGAAGTCGTCGGCACGTAAGCTCGGACGCCCCAGCCTCTGAATCTTAATCATGTATAATTATTGAATATATCTGTTTGTTTAAACTGAGCCATACGGTGTCTCTTTGCCTCTCCGTCCCGTGTGGACCTGCGCATTATGGGGGTCATCACACTGGTGTCAGAAGTGGGGTCTCAAAAGCAAATGTCCTCTGAATGCTGTGACATTCATGACTTCAAAATTGTTATCAAAAGGGAATCACGGGACTGATTGTGGGACTTTTACCCCCATTTGAGAGGCTTGAGGCACTGGAGGGCTTGAGAAAAAAAAATGTCTGTATCTGAGGGAGCTCCCACTCCACAGCCGTCGCTAGGAGCAAGCATGCTGGCATTAGGAAGCGTCATTCCGACGTTTACGGGAGATAAGACAGGGGTTCCAATCTGCGATTTCTTTTCCATGCTAGAAGAGATTGGGAAAATGGGGGGATGGTCCGATGCTCAAATGCTGGGAATGGCGAGGTGTAAGATGGCAGGAGCTGCTCATGATTTTGCATGGCGAGACGAAAAAGTAAAATCCACAAAATCATTTGCGGAATTTAAGAAGCTTGCGTTTGAGCATTTCGACACTGAACCACGTCACGTGCGGGTACAGAGGTTCCGTGACGCCGGACAGATGGTAGGGGAGGACGTGCGAACATTTGCGTCGCGGCTTCAGCGCCTAGCACGCGATACGTTAAGCAGGGAGGAGGAAGGAGACCAGCTAAGGAAGAAATACGCGGAAGATCTACTTAAAGAGGAAATGACCGCTTTGTTCGTGGCTGGTCTGCAAGACCCCGTGCGCCGGTTCGTGCTCTCGCGCAAGCCGAGCAATTTCGACCAAGCCGTGGAGGCCGCATTGGATGAGGAACAAAATGAGGCGTTAACGACAGCCGCAGCGAGAGTACGCGTCATAGAGAGAGCGGTGCTCAACCCTGAGGTTGCTCTCTTGACAGAGCGGTTAGATCGCTTAGAACAGCTTCTATCTCAGCAGGTAGAATGCCAGGTTGAAGCGCGCGCTCAACAGCGCCCATTCGCTGGAAACCGGAGACCGCCACAAAGCTACAGGCGCGGTATGCGAGATTTTGAAGAAATCGTATGCTTCGCTTGCCAGGGTCGCGGACACATAGCCAGGTTCTGCCAAAACGTGCGCCGTGGGGAGCCACAAAGAGAAGCAGGCGAGACACGCTCTAAGCAAGCCTACAGCGGGGCTCCAGATACCGAGACAAAAAACTAGTTAGTCCTCCCCAGCTTGAGGAGCGTGGGGAGGGAACAGTAGATGATGAGGTGGTGGTAGTTTGTGTGGCCGACGAGGCATGCCCTGTTGTGCGTTGCAAGTTAAATGGTTGTTGTATGGAATTGTTTATAGATACGGGGTCAAAGGTGACATTGCTTAAGGAGAGCAGTTTTAACACGCTTCGAAGTAAGGGGGACCGCGAGGTGTTGGAAGCGTCTGGTGGTATGGCAACCAAATTTGTAGGCATAACGGGGGATCCTCTTGGCATAAGTGGACTCTACCGGTTACACTTCTCTCTCGGCGGAATTGCATTGGAGCACCCCTGCTACGTATGCCCGGACACGGTGTCTCTGCCAAACGGAGTGTCAGGTATATTAGGGCAGGATTTTTTGAGAAAAGGGAAGGTAGTAGTCTCATTCTCCGAGGAAGAGGTTAATGCGGGCGGCTCAAAAGTTCCGTTTTTGAACAGGAGAGGGGCTGAGATTCGCATTACCGATATTGACACCCGTCAAACAGTGGGATCATTGGAGAAGGTATATTCGCGGGTTGCCGTCCGGCCGGTCGAGGAGGCGGTCGTCCTTCCTTGGTCGGAGCACATTTTGTACGCGTTTGTGCCTTCAGATGTAGAGAGCGGCGCCGTGGGAGTGCTTGAGCCGGTCGACTCTCTCAGCAATGGCCTGAAGGCAGCCGCGTGCCTCGTGACAGTTAATGACGCCCACAGAGTGCCCCTACGGGTGGTTAACTGTAGCCAGCAGCCACTGAGCCTTCCCAAGAACAAAACATTGGCTTTCTTCACCTCTGCGATAGAGAAACGTGAGCCCACCGATACGGTACTCGCAACTGTAGAGCATGCTAGTCCTTCGGCTGCTCCAAAGGTGTCGTTCGATCTTTCTCACGTAAAATCCAGGAAGAGGGAGGCTCTGGCTGGTTTGCTGAACGACTACTCGGAGGTATTCGCCGCGTCCAACCTGGATTTGGGCTGCTGTGGCGTTATAAAGCACAGGATAGAAACCGGCACTTCATCGCCCGTTTACCAGCGTGCGTACAGGATTCCTTACTCCCAACGTGAGGAGATGGAGCGGCAGGTGCAGGACCTGATTGATCGCGGCATTGTCGAACACTCAAAGTCACCCTGGGGAGCACCAGCACTATTGGTGGAAAAGCCAGATGGCTCGTATCGATTAGTAGTGGACTACCGCAAACTAACTGCCGTAACTCGCATCGATCCATACCCCATCCCCAATATACAGGAGACGCTTTCTCAGCTGGGCTCTGCCAGGTACTTCACGGTAGTGGACATGGCGGCGGGATTCTGGCAGATAGCAATGGATCCGGCAGATGCCGAGAAAACGGCATTCAACACGCCCTCAGGGCACTATGAATGGAAAAGAATGCCGATGGGTCTGGCCAACAGCCCTGCTGTCTGGCAGAGAACCGCTGATGTTATCCTGGCAGGTCTTCTGGGGAGGCTGTGCTTCGTGTATATGGATGACATTATCATATACAGTGACAGTTTTGAGAACCATTTGCGCGATATTGAGCAGGTTTTGGTGCGACTAAGAGGAGCGGGTCTCAAGCTGAAGCCCTCTAAGTGCCAATTCCTCAAAAACGAGGTGAAATACCTCGGGCACGTTGTTTCAGCTGACGGCGTGCGACCGGACCCTGAGAAACTAAGGTGTGTCTCGGATTTTCCATCCCCGACTAGCGTCCGCCAGGTCCGGCAGTTGCTCGGCCTGATCGGTTACTACCGAAGGCACATAGAGGAGTTCGCCAAGCTCGCTAAGCCGCTCACCGCCTTAACAGCCAAAAATGTCGCCTTTCGCTGGGACGAAAACGCGGAGGATGCTCTGGGGCCCTGAAAAGGAAGCTAATGAGTGCACCGCTGTTGCGCCACCCGGATTTTAATTTGCCCTTCGTTATGGCCACAGATGCGTCAAAGTTCGCAGTTGGTGCCGTGCTATCTCAGGTTATCGAGGGCAAAGAACATCCCATTGCTTTTGCTAGCCGATAGCTGAGCCCCACAGAGCAAAAGTACGGAGCTACGGAAAGGGAGTGCCTCGCCGTTGTCTGGGCAGTAAAGCACTTCAGATGCTACCTTTACGGCCGCAAATTCAAGCTAGTCACAGACTGCCATCCTCTGAAATGGGTGATGAGTGTCAGGGATCCTAGCTCGCGACTCGCTAGATGGAATCTACACCTGCAGGAATACTGCTTTGAAGTTGAGCACAAGTCAGGAAAGACACATCGGAATGCTGATGCACTCAGCCGCAAAGCTGCCGTGGCAGCTATAGATGAGTTTGTCCCCGTAGTCGACCCCGCCAAATTACGCACAGAGCAGTGCAAAGATCCTGACCTGAAGCGAATAACCGAAAGCTTAGAGGGCGCACCGTCTCACCCCGAACAGCTAGGTTATTTCATTGGCAAAGACGGCACCCTGTGTCGGCGCACGAGGCCAACCAGGAAAGGGAGACCAGAGAAAACCGCTTGGGAGAGAGTCGTCGTACCTCGGTCGTGGACAGAAAGGGTTCTTCGCGCGTTTCACGATGCGCCATGCGCCGGTCATTTTGGCGTAGCGAAGACACGCAGGCGTGTGGAGCGTTTGTACTTTTGGAGTGGCATGCGACAGGATGTTAGAGACTACTGTGCGAAGTGTCATTCCTGTCTCGAAAGAAAAACACCCAAGGGACGAAGACCAGCTCCAATTCAGCCGTTCCCTGAGGTTTCGGCTCCCTTCGAGCGGACAGGTATGGACATAATGGGCCCATTGCCCACGACCACTTCCGGAAACAAGTACATTTTAGTATTTGTCGACCACCTTTCAAAATACGCGGAAGCGGTAGCACTCCCAGATCAGAAGGCAGACACGGTTGCAAGAGCATTTGTCGAACAGATCGTGCTCCGACATGGACCCCCGAGGCAACTCTTGACAGATCGGGGAACGAACTTCGTGTCGCAGCTAATGAGGAGAGTTTGCGAGCTGCTTAAGATCGCTAAGAAGCAGACAACACCGTACCATCCGGCTTGCAACGGCGCGGTGGAGCGACTGAACCAAACCGTGGCCGGGTTCCTGTCGCATTTTGTTTCGCGCGACCAGCGGGACTAGGACTTGTGGCTCCCGTATGCAATGTTTGCCTACAATTCCGCAGCACACGAGAGCACGGGCGAATCGCCATTCTTTCTTCTCTACGGCCGAGACCCGGACCAGCCTAGTGAAGTGCCAGAGGGCCCCCGTCGTGTCCCATACGCTTCACTGGACGACTATAAGGTTGAGCTAGAATCGCGCTTGCAAGTGGCGAGGGACATCGCAAAGGAGGCCTTAAAGAAAGCGGCGAAGCGCAGGAAGGAGGTGCACGATCGCAGTGCTAGAGACGCGCCGTTTAATGTGGGGGACAGCGTGTACATTGAAAACTGCCAAAGGCAGATTGGGCTAGCTCGTAAGTTCCAGACGAAGTGGAGAGGACCGTGCGAGGTTGTCGAGAAGCTTTCTCCGGTAAACTTCAGAGTCCGAGACGTGAACCGGCGCTTGATAAGGATACACGCAAATCGCCTCAAGTCGGCACCGGTTCAGTATTCACGAAATGAGGAAAGGGAAAGCGCGGATTTTGATGGGGACAGAAGTGAAGCGGAGCGCGCAGATAGTTCGCAAGAAACGCCCTCTCCTGCATTTGTTCGGCAGGCGCCAGAGGTGACGGCCGGAATGCCACCGGATTTACTTCATGCATTGCTAGAAGAAGAAGCGCGCGAGGATGCCGCGCAGATAACGCCAGGAGAGGCTCCTGCCACGAGGCCTCGCGAGTCCCAAAGCAGACAAAGGGTCACAGACTTACTTAGTATGACTCATGAAGGCCGATATCTGCTGCGAAATCGGAAAGCTAAGTCGCACTAATGGCGTAAACTGAGCGGAGTTTTGAACTGGTTAGAATTGTGTAATGCCACAGCTCATAACATTGCTATGTGCTTATGTGTTAAGTTATCGGAGTTGGTAGTTAAACCTTCCTGTCATTAAGTAACACCTTCACAGGAGAGCATGCGGAGCGCATGCAGAACCTGCCCTACTTCCTTTCGTTATCTATATTTTTGTCTGTGCCGTGATCGTGCTAGAAGTGGGAGCTCCTTTGTAACTGTGGTAAATTTATTTCGTCCAGTTTGGACTAGAAAGGAGAGGCTTGGGTGCTGAGTTTCATGTTTATCTGTAAAAGAAGATCAGTGCTGCCCCTGGAGACGCCAGTTATGACAGCGGAGGCATATGGTGTTGTGCAGTGGTGTTGAGTGCAGAGAAAAGTGTTTTGTCGGACGCACTGTGCGAGGCGATTCAGAAAGACAAGGGGAGCTGCGTGGACTCAAATGTTCGGAGAACATTCTTCTGGAGGGTGAGCGAGTGTGACATTCCTTGTGTGTGCTACGAGGTTCCGCGTTCGACGGCGCGGCGTAGACGGAGACCCAGATGACAGCAGCATCATCAATT
Source organism: Amblyomma americanum (assembly GCF_052857255.1). Lineage (NCBI taxonomy): Eukaryota > Metazoa > Arthropoda > Arachnida > Ixodida > Ixodidae > Amblyomma > Amblyomma americanum. The sequence goes on along the minus strand of NC_135501.1, from coordinate 143,729,396 downwards.
ACCCAGCCATGCTCTTTGAGTGACGACCAGAACGAACGGGTGTAAGCCCAACCGGACCCAACCGGACCCGCCGCCGCCGCCGCGGGGAAACGGGCTTTATCCTCCCCAATTGGCGTGGCGGTTCCAGGGGCGGCCCTCCCGAGCACATTCCAGGACAAGGGAACTGTCAGCGGGCCAGAGCGCGCCTTACCTTGAGGAGCGAGTGTCAGTTGATGGATGGAGAATGGAGGCCGGTGACCCGCGGGAACTGTCAGCGGGCCAGAGCGCGCCTTACCACAGCCGACGCTATGCGCTACCTCGAAGACAACCTTCTTTCCCTCGGACTCAACACTTGAGGGGGGCGAGACCATATTGCGGTGGTATGCTTGTGCGCCCAAGTGAAAGCCGTAGCCCCCCTCCTTCCCCTCCGGCGTGGGCGTCCTCACCCTAGGGAGTGTGGAGAAGAGGATATAAAAATCGACAAGCAGTACGGAAGAAGGACGCTCAGGACGACATCGTTCGCCATGAGGGCCTTCAGCGCCGAAGCCCGACGGCGTGCAGCTTCTGCCAGCAACCGCTCGAGCCCAACTCCGGAGCCACTCCATCGCCCCCATGAAGTCGTCGGCACGTAAGCTCGGACGCCCCAGCCTCTGAATCTTAATCATGTATAATTATTGAATATATCTGTTTATTTAAACTGAGCCATACGGTGTCTCTTTGCCTCTCCGTCCCGTGTGGACCTGCGCATTATGGGGGTCATCACAGCAGTAAAAAGTACAGAAAAGGCCGAGCTTATACAGTATCTAATAATGTTTTTGACCTCTTTTGCGCTACAAGTTTCGCTAGTTTATTGCATTTCTAGCGAAACCAAAAACGCATTCCCTGGATCCTCGCACTCCTCAGTGTAAAAGGGCAGGGATGCTGAGTTGATGTTTTAAATTATTGTTAGAGTTCAATATTTTGACGAACCATTAAATGTGCTCGCATGTCTTTTGCCTTGAAACACTGTATTTCCTATTTTATTTTTAGCCAACGTAAATAATAAATTAGGAAAACTTCTATTAGCGCCGGCTTTCAATGCGAATATTTCAGACAAATTAATGTTATTCGCGCTCGTCTCCGAAAAGCGTCCATAATCGTACGACCGCGCATTGAAACAGAGACCTACGTTGCAGCTTATTCGTCAATAGTGGGGCGGAATCGCATCAAGACGCCACTAAATAGCTTAAAACATCTCTAGAAATATATACTGAAATCACTGATTGGAACGCGATCCTCCGCGCCTTCGCAGCAGGAGCAGCCATAGTTAAGATAAGTCACCGTATTGTGTGAGGACGGCTTCAGACGGCGTGTGGACGTACAGTCGCCAATTAAAAAGATTAGTACTAGAGATGTGCCAGCGGACAGGCATACAGCAACGCTCAGTGCAGCGGTCACGAACACGCCGATAGCAATAGCGCCAGGCGTGTCCGCAAAATACGGTGCCGCGTCATTCGCGCGATGCGATTTTCATGCTCTGATTTTCATTTTCACTAGCAATTCTGCACAGTCCTCGCTTGAAAACTCCAGTAGTATTGTGAAAGTGATAGCTTTAATTGGAAAGCAATTACAGTATCCAATGCGAAAATCTATGACAATACCTGATCAAGAATAAAGCTGGTCTAGAGGCGGAAGAATCTTCATCTGCTGTGAAACAAAGCTTATGCTCCAATGCTTCAAGAATATACGCTGCAGTGAGAGGGAGGGATGGGTATTTTATTTTCTGTCAAGTATGGTCAAAAATATGAATGATTAGAGCCGTTGTCGTCACCGCACACCAAAGTTAAATGCAACTTGTGAGGAGGACTCTGACGGGTAGAATAAAACTTGGCAAAGCCGCTTCCACCGCCGCGACTGAAAATGACACAGTTGAGTGCGAACAGATGCCTAATCTTGCTCAAGCACGAAAAACAGATCGTTTTTATAAATTTAAAAGAGCTGCTTGAAAAATTTTCATAGAGCTGAAATTCAGGTGACACTCCAAACAGGATAAGACACGTATCCCGGATTACAAACTTAACCTCATCATGGGCTTACAGCAACCCACACAGAACCAGGCACTTCGTTGCTTCTTTGGCGTTGTTGACAAGAAGGCTGAAGGAAAGCACTGAATCGGGGTTTCTTGCCCTTAGGAAGGTTGCAACGTTTCCTTTTCTTGGCGCTTTTTAGCGGAGCAAGTCGCCGAATAAAGCATTTAAATTCTTTCTTTATTTGAGTCGGCGACCTCGTTGCCTTGGTCACGGGAGCAACATTCTTAAAAATTTTCTAGCAGGTTGCACTACGCTCCACTCTCACGCTGAGCAGTGGCCACAAAAACGATTAGCACAAGTGGCTGGCAGTCTCATCGTTGAAACCATAATTCAAAGCGTCGTGGTTCACGCGAACTTATGAACCATGTCGTGGTTCATGAGTTCCAGCCAATACTCATTGCTCAGTCTTGCAGTAGACTAAGGATAAACCGCCAACTTGGAAAAAATCACTTCCTTTTCTGCTGCGCCGATAGACGAAACTTGTGCTATTTTTTCTTATTCGGCATTTACACAAAGGCGATGTGTGCAGTACCTTGAGAAAACAAGAGTAACGTTTTGGATCAAAGCGTCAGTCACAGTCTCGAATAGATTAATGTTCTAGATTGACGCAGAGCCAATGAATGCTGTTATATTTGCGTATTTAAACAGCACGTATCAAGTCATGGTATTAGCATGTAGGGTACCCGGCGCCGGCGCACCGTCAGTAATTTCAAGTCTTGCAGGTTTGGCCAGAACACGCATCGGGACAAAAGCAGTGCTATCCGCCAATGCTGTGCACTTTGCGCTTTGTGGTAATGTTTCTTTCATGGTTGGTCGAAATGACTTAAGGCATGAAGTAAACTCTCTCATGGACCAGTCGGAGGCACCTAAACTACAGTTAAGAGCCATGTTTGCCTCAGAGCAAAGCGGCAAGCCTCGGATGTTTTGTGCTAACAGCGAAAATTAAGGAATTACTTAACGCTGGGGATAAAATATATACAGATGTTGAAAAGCAATGTCATGCCTGATTTTTAATAGTAATTGAAATTAATTTTAATAAAGGCATGCTTTACATTTGTAGGAAGGTTCTCAGTGCACAGTGCACCCCTGATATTTGAAACAGCAAACATGTCTGCAGTCCACAGGGAAGTTTTGGTTACTGGTGTTTCGTAAGATGCGTTGCCGCCTCCATGTACAGTCCCTTCACCTAAAACACTCTGATGCTCCGGGCATGCACCAACTTCGCATTGTATGTTCACGAATATAGACATTCTGGCAGCAAGGTCATGGTTCCTTGACGCGGATCTAGAGCGTTACCTGGGGTGGGTCAAATAAGAGATTTAGGAGTAAAAAGCGTGGTTTATTTTGGCGGAGTGGGACAAGCGGTGGTAGAAGAAGATGGGCAAATGTGAAGAATGATTGTGTGATCGATGTCTTGACTAGTTTTCTCAATCACCAGATTTGCTCTCCAGATTTTGTAAAACGGTATGCGAAATAATGAAAAGCGCTTCTGTAACTGTGGCGATAATTGGTCGCAATCTTGCCTGCCAGGGGCCGCAGCCGACTGCACAGGATTCGGTGTGTTGCCTTCTATGTGGAGGAAGAGCTTGTAATAATTCGTCTACCATGCGGTTCATTTAGACAAGATTTGGGAGAAACACACTGGATGGATGAATTTGGAAACTTCGAAACAGGGGGTGTGCTTATCAGCGGACAACCTACGCCGTTGAACTGGGGTACGATCTGCTCCAAGCTTAAGTTCTCAGAAACCTAAGCAGTGTTCATTGAGAGTATTAGTGAAGTGAGCTGGATGCTGAGGCTTTAAAAACTGCACTGCGGGCTCGGGTTTTTAATGCAGCAGTTTTTTTTTGGTGCTGAAATGGCGCTTTGAACAAATTGCGAGCATGAGAATATGCTATAGCTGTATGTGATACGCGTAGCTAACTCCCAACTCTTGTGCACTGGTGTGCCAAGTACATTAAATGACTCAAGAAACCGAATTTGCATTTGTAGAAATGTGTGTCTAGCCCTAAAATGGAAAAGTTGGCAAGTTTAAAAGCAGTTGTGATGCAAGAACTGCACTAAAAGCGAAGAACCAGAAATTACTGATTGCTACATGCAGGCACGCACAGTCACCAAATTTGATAGTAGACGCTGTCATTCGGCTAACGAATTTAGTGCACCCATTTTTTTTTAAGTTTTTGGCCACGAAACTGTTACTGCTGGACAGACTTCTTGAAAGTGGAATGCTTTTTATGCTCTGCGCGAAACTAGACTATCTAGTTAGCAACTTTATGAAGAACATATGTGACAGAGACTGGATCCTTCCGTCAATGCACTTTTTATTGTCGCCTCATTTAGGTGAATCATGTGATGGAGCTTTCTTGGGTGCTTTCAATGGGGGAGGGAGATTTTAGGCATATTATTCAAAGCATTGATTGAACTTAGCGATATAGGAAAGCCCCTATTTTTGGCAGTTGTTGAGGCTGCGGCCGCGCATGGACTGGAAGCAGTAGCTGTTAGAAAAGCATGGAAAGAGGCTGAGAAAATAAAATGATGCGCACATTCCGAATAGTTTGCAATCAACACGAACATTGTTCTTAATATCTTTTTTGTGGGCTAAGAGTAATGCTGACGTTTAAAAATCTACGCAGTCAAGACTATATTGGCGCGAAGTTCTCTTGTGTTTATTTCTTTATGATGAAAACATGCGCGTGCGGATTTACCACATTGTTTTTGTCATGTGACTATGCGCAGGGTGTAGTCACATGCTTGCGGACGGTTCCTTTTGTGGATGGTGGTCCACATTTATTGGAGGTCCCGGAAGCCGCGGCTGGTGAGCCGCCGAAGTGGGCAGTCGACGTTGCTGGCCAGGCCGGTTGCCGATTGGGTTCTGTTCTGGGCGTGCTGGGGACACTTAGTCCTTTTCGGCATCACGCACACTGCCAGCCGCGCGGGTCGCTACACTTTCAACCAACACGCGAAGCCAGCTTATGTCTGAAACCTTGGCCTTAAATGCTCCTGGCCTAATTTTTGATCCGACAGCATTACTTGCCTCACGGTACAAAAACCGTGCCCTCATGAAAAACTCGTCGCCAAAACGCGGCACGCAAATGCCGTCATCATCCTTCCTGGGGCAACAAGCCACCGGCGTCCTCACCGCCACGTACCTCAAAGCGCGATTGAGATGTCCCTGACAAAGGGAGCCAGTTATGCGCCTTTTCATTGTTCAAAATCAACGGTGTCTTAACTTTCGCAAATTTTGAGAAAAGGAATGGCCCGTAACTCGTTCAATTTGTAGGCGGAGGCCCCCGCCAAGTTAAAGCGCGATTAAGGTGTCCACTGACCCTGTAAGCCAGATACACTCTCTCGCAATTACACATAAAAATTTTTCACTATTGCTCTCTATGCAGGTACACTAAAAAGAAATTATTTACTTTCCGCGATAAAAATACTCACAAATATATGCAAAGGTATTTCCTAGATTTGGCACTAAGTTCTCAATTTTTGGGCGAAAACAGAACGATTTTCACACTCAGTACTTTGTCGATCAAGAGATTAAGTATTCTTTTTTCTAGTATTGAAATGGCACTAGAAACAAAAAAAAGCTGCAGAAAATAGGAGAAATTTGCAATATATATTGCATAATTTGCAATATATTAACTTTCTTGATCACTTTTGTTTTGAAAGGTGCTGGCAAAATTCTCGAATATCGTTAATACGTAGTTCACCCTGAAAGAAGGAAAATCCACTGGAAATCACTTTTCACTCTTGAGAATAATTTCGAGCTTTCAGATAAGAGCTTTCGAGAGTACGCGACATGCGTTTCATTCGACTCGAGAGAAACTTATCTTGTCCAAATTAGGAATATTTCTTGAAGCATATGGAAGTGTTTATATTTAATGTATCAGATTTATTCAAAAACATACACTACCACTAAACAGCCTATTCACAAACTGTGTCTTTAATGGATAAAAAACAGCCATCTAAAAGGCAGCCTTGTTTTACAAGCCTTTTCACCTGTGAATTGCTGTTTAAAAATAAGTCGGATAAGCGTTTCAGGTTGTTTGGCTTATCAAGTTTCGAAGTGTGAGGCATTGGTATGGACGCATGTTACATATTTGCATAGCTTGCAAACAACTTAATGCTCCTACCAACACGAGAAATAAGGTAGGTAAGAGCTACCCGATAGTATAAATTTTGAATAACGAAAAAACCTGAATGCTCGACATGACATATAAGTGTAGGCACGCCACTCAATTGTTAGGCCCATAGAAAAGTAAAAACGCAAAAACTTTAATGGAGAGTATTTTCATACCAGCATGCGTATCAATTGCTTGTCTTCTTCTCCTTCCAAAAAAGGACTGGCTATGCGGAACGAGGTTTGCTCACTACTATTACCCTTTAAAGCAAAGGTAGAAGACGAGAGGTGTTGGCATGTTTTGCTACACACGGAAGGTTCTTTTCTTTACCTGTAATATTGCGAAGCAGGCGGCTCCTTTTGAAACACCGGCATTTTGGACCTCTGCATAATGATGCGTGGCTGTGATGACTGGCATAGGTAACCTCCAAGGTAACACTAGGGCATGGCAGCTTCTTGCGGCACATCCGAATCTTAAATGCCCAAGCGAAGCATTCCACGAGAGGTCAATCATTGTCCATCACTTTGTACACATTGTTTTATTGCTTTCATTTCTAATAAAATAGTTACCGTAGGACAATTTTTGGCTCGGTTTTGGTACTTCGTGCCCCTGCAGAATTATTTCTGTTTTTAAATGCTGCTTCAAATCTAGCCTTCAGGGGATCCAACCAGAATTCATATTGCCGCCAACACTGCAGAGGGCAACTAAGATTTTCGAGGTAGAAGTGAGCGACTCGTGCACTCTCCTCGGCCGTTCTTGCTGACCGCTGCGGTGCCTTATTCTCCGGGCTTCGTCTTTGGCTCCCCCGCAAGGCTATTTACCTATGTAAATAGGCTACGTGACATCTGGTGGAAGGCGCTGGGAATGCCTTTCACGTACCGGACGTCCCTGGAAGTCATGCCCAGGACGCACCCCAACTGTAGGGACACGAGTTCATCAGGCCAGTCACCGACTAAATAGCCTGCCTCCAGAATTCGGACCTCTCCATGACCGCAAGGTAACAAGAAGCGTCGGCGGCGTTGACACAGTGAATCCGCCAGCATTAACAGCGCCAGTTCTGCTTCACCGTCCGCGGGACCCACCTCGTTTCTATGGCTTTCCACATGAAGATACCTAGGACTAGCTTAAGGAGTTCGATCGAGTGGTCGTTTTCAATGCGTGGGAAGCTGACACCAAGCTGCGCCATGTCTACTTCGTGCTTGCAAACTACGAGGATATGGTTTGAAAGTCGTGAACCAGGCCTCCGCACATAGGACACATTCAAGGCGGAACTACTGCGCTTTTTTCACGAGTGCATTTCTCAAGAAGAAGGCCGAACTGCTTCTACAGTACCGCATCCAGGATTCAAACGAGAGCTGGACGGTGTGTGTTGAAGACATGAAACGGCTTTTCCGTCGCGCTGACACGAGCATGTTGGATTATAATAAAGAGTTTTTCTTGATGGGGGACGTCCAGGAACAGCTCTTCGCTTGCCTAGTGCGAAGTCTCCGGCACCCGTTGCTGACTTCTTCAGTAAAGCGGCCACATTAGAAAAGTCCTTTGACTTGCGAGCCCCGCAGTACCAGCGCACAACTATATCAACGACCGGTGCTAGTGCTGAGGGATCTCCGGCCCCTTCCGCAGAATCGCTGCGTGAGGGGAGCCGGGACATAGTGAGGAAAGAGAGAGCGATGTACCTGCCGACCGCTCCGCAGCCACTGGTCGCCAAGTTTTCTGATGTCGTACATTAAAAAGTGCAGCAGCCACTGGGCGTCTCGCCACTCGTCCCAGCCACTCCGCCGCCGCACACCCTAAGTTATGCCACCGTCGCAAGCCGCTACGTGCGATCGCGAACCCCAAGCTACGAGCCACCCCCACCAGCCGTTCATATTTCACCTTCTACGCCGAACGCCGAGCAGCGCCCGGATCCTCGACGGACTGACGTCTCTCGAACGTTGTGCTGCCATTGCGGCGAGGTTGGGCACATCTGTAGCCGCTGTCCGTACAAAGAACTAGGTCTTTGAGGACAACCTTTCGATGAGCGACGTCCGCTGCCTAGTCAGAGGCCGCGGGCGACGGCGGATTACATTACGCAGGCCAATCCCAGCCCCAGCCGTTTCTCCCGATACTCCTCACCTGACCGATACAGCTCTCCTGGGCAGCGGAACCACTTCCGAAAACTCCGCGGAAGAAACTAGACGCAGCAGCCTGTGGACATGCGGCTGCTCTAAAACAAAAACTAAAAGACCCTCCAGCGGTGCAAGACACTCCTCCGCTAATGCTGCGCAACACGAAGCTCCAGACGACTTAGCAACCGGTCGACAGGACCCACGACGACTCGACGATCCCCGCCGTCACACCGACGTCAATCGCCGACGCAGCAGCTCTTCGGCGCACCAAAGCCGAGATCGAACCCCTCGATATTGTAGAAACACGACATAGCCCACTGCAGACCTACAGATCTCAGTCGACGGAACTCACGTTACTGCCTTGTACATACTGGCGCCGACTATTCCGTGCTTAGGAGGCAGTTTGTGGCGGCGCTCAAAAAGGTTTCTGCTAGTTGGGACAGCCGACAGACATATACTGCCAGAGGCCATTTAGGCCATTTGATTCAGCCCACAGTAATGTGCGCGTCGCGAGTCAAGGTGCAAGCGGAAACCTCAATGGAAACGTTCGTCGTGCTACCCCAGTGCTCCCGTGATGTCATCCTCGGTATGAACTTCCTAACGGAGCACGGCGGAATCATCGACCTGCAGGCGAAGTCTCTCATGTTTTCGACTTAGAATGCCCTCCGTGCCAACAGCACGCGACCAGCTGCACTACACATTCTTCACGCGCACGCGAGCGTTCCGCCACGTTCAAGTGTAATGTTGACCGTTGGTACAATGACAGTCCGAGCAACAAAAGGTGGCGGCGAGAGCAAAAAGCTTTTGCTTCTGGAAAGTGGCATTGTTGTTGCCCGGGCAGTTGTTCTCCTCGCGGATGGAAGTTTGATGTCTTTTTACCGACTTCAGCAGTGAGCACCAACACCTGAATAAGGAGACGACTGTGGAATATCTTGAAGCCGTCAGCGATGCTATGTATGCGCAATATTTAATCAGCACACCGCCAACGGAATTCGACGCCTCTACTGACCTGAACTACGAATGAATCCGGACCTGCCTCACCACCGTCAAGAAAAACTCGGGATCCTGCTCAACTGCTACCGTAGCTCCTTAGCGTCGTCGGCACACCTCGGGTGCAAACTTCTTGAAAAGAAGCGCATTATTGCTGACGAGAATGTCCGACCCCTTCGTCAAAAATCCTATCGCGTTTTCCCTAAGGAACGCAGACTAATCAGGACTCATGTTCAATTCTTGGTACCGACGTTCGCCGCCCATCTCAGAGCCCGTGGGCAGCCACTGTGGTCCTTGTAAAGAATATAGATGGCACATTGCGGTTTTGCGTAGATTGCCGTCGACTGAACAGCGTCACAAAAAAGTATGTTTATACTCTGCCATGGATCGACGACGCATTGAATCGCCTCTGCGACGTCAAATATTTCTGTTCCATGGGCTTGAAGTCGGGGTACTGGCAAATCGAGGTAGACGAGAGGGACCGCGAGTAGGTGTCTTTCATCACACCAGACGGATTATACGAGTTCCAGGTCATGCTTTTCGGTCAATGCTCCACACCAGCTACTTTTCAAATGCTCATGGAAACCGTTCTTGCCTATCTGAAATGGCCCGCCTGTCTTTTATACCTGGATGAGCTGATTGTCTTCGTCCCAAATTTCAAGGAGCACCTTCGCCGCCTCGACGCGGTCCTGCTATAAAATCCTCTTGCCTTGCACTTAAACCCGAAAAATATCATTTTGCTTTCGAAGAGCCGACGTGTTTAGGCCGCGTAGTCAACTGGGACGGCATCCTTCCAGATGCAGAAAATCTCTTGGCATTTCGAATGTCCTGGTGGCGCGCGTGACATGAAAGAAGTTCGCCGCTTACACGGAATATGTGCATGTGGTTACCGCCGGTTCACCAAAAACATATCGAAAATTGCAGCACCCCTTACCCGCTTGACCAAGGCTGGTATGCGGTTCACCTGGAGTATCCCACAGGCGCAGGCTTTTCAGGAACTCCAACGTCGCCTTCTGATACCACCCTTTCTGGCACATTTTGACGAAAACGCCGACACAGAGGTACACACCGATGCGAGTAATGTTGATTCGGACGCTATTTTGGTTCAGGTGCAGAAGGGACAACAACGTGTGATCGCCTACACAAGCCGGGCTTTGTCCAAGACAGAGGCGAGCTACTCTGCCAGATTAAAAGAATGCCTCGCCATTGTATGGACAATTTCGAAGTTTCGTCGGTACCTCTACGGGAGACCTTTCAAAGTAGTGACCGACCATCACGTGCTTTGTTCGATAGCCAGCCTCCGGGACTCCTCAGCGCTTCTCGCAAGATGGAACCTACGCCTTCAAAAATATATTACTGTGACGTACAAGTCCGGCTGTAAAGGTTTAGACGCCGACTGCCTTTCCCGCGCTCCCGTGCATCCAGCTCCGGAAGCCGCTATTGACGAAGACGCCTTTTTGAAAGCCCTCAGTCCCATCGTCTTTGCTGACCAGCAGCGCACTGACCCGGATATCGGAGCTGTACTTGACATCCTTGAAGGTTTACGTGCCTCTACCCCTAAAGCCTTCAGACGCACTTTGTCTTCTGTCTGCCTCCCAGACGGCGTTCTCGTCCAGAGAAATTTTGCCCCGAACAGTCGCCAGTACTTACTTGTTCTGCCAGCAAGCCTATGCGACGAAATTTTTCAAGCCTGTCACGATGAACCCTCTTCTGGCCACCTCAAAGCCACCCGAATCCTAGCCAGAATTCAGAAACGGTAGCACTGGCCTAGTCTATTCGCCACCATGGCGCATTATGTACGAACTTGCTGGGACTGCCAGCGACACAAGGTTCCGCCTGTCAAGTCTGGTGGTATTCTCAATCCAATTCCACCACCGTCCAATGCATTGCAACAAATTGGTATGGACTTGCTTGCACCGTTCCCTACGTCTAGCTCTGGAACGAGGACAACCATAGTATCTACAGACAATATGCTCTTAGATGTCTCCCTGTCTTAGCGTCTTTTAAAAATCCTTCCGTCTGTACCACTGGCTGCTTGAGATCGTTAACTAACATCTCATACTACGTTTCACAACGGTAGGCATGAATCAACCGCGTATAATGTAAGGTCTGAGTGGTGTGCGCCGAATTAAGTGAACTGAAATCCGCCAAAACCTTGTTTCTATCGAAGGACGGCGCTGGTGGTATTTGTCATCAGCACAGGCCCAGACGACTCCGGCCTTGCATTATGCTTGAGCGATGAAGGTAAGCGCCCTCGTCGAGCTTAGCAGGAGTCACCAGTTTCATATCACATCAAAAATTACACCTTTTTCGAAAATGTTTTTGCGGCATTGGGGATTACTTTGTTTGAGCTGAGTTTCCCAATCTTCATATTGCAACCTGCCAACTTTGCTATTTTTTGGTCCGGAACACACTAAAGGATATTTCGGAAAACATTCAGCTTGATAGCACTAACTAGAACAGCATACGCCGCCTATATGGGTCAGTGGTTATGGCGCCCTGCTCACCAGAAAAATGCGGGCTCGATACCGGCCGCAGCGTTCGAATTTCGAAGGAGCAGAAATTCTAAAGTCCCGTGTACTGTGTGATGTCGGTGCACGTTAAGGAACCCAGTTTGTCGAAATTCCCGTAGCCCGTCACACAGTGTCCCTCATAAGCTCTGTCGCTTTGGAACGTTAAACCGCTATAAAACCAAACAAGAACAGCATGCAGAATTTGTCCTTTTTACTACTGCTTTTTTTATTCTCTTCTAGCACCATTTGAATGATAGAAAATAAATATTCGATCCCGGAAGTACTGAGCTTCAAAATCCTGGGGTTTTCAACCAAAATCTTTAAAAAATTGTGAAACCTAGGTTATGCCTTTGAAAATATTTGTCGTGGTTTTTATCTAGAACGTTAAATGATTTCTTTCTCACGTCTTCGCTTAGAGAGAAAAAAGTGAAAAAAATATAGGCGGCAAGCATTTAAGGCGAACGTTTTAGACAAACTTGCTTGTCGTATTCGTGGAAAGGAAGCGTCCGCAAATATGCGAGTACGCCGTGCACATAGCTTGCGCCTCACACCTCTCGTCAACTTGCTTAAACGGTAGAGGTGCGGGTCGCAACAAATCTCCTCCAATCACCATGAAACGGAATAAGGGCTTGAAACGCGGCCAATGGCTTGAAACGCATGTGACCAAGCGTACCTACAGCAGCGCCTGCAATTATAAAAAAGCCGCCATATGGTGCGAAGACAGTTTAGAAAGGGTGAACGCGCATGTAGAATCCCGCTGGAAACCATGCCGCAAAAGTATGTGAGTGATAGCTGTAACGTGAAAGCTACTACAACGAAGAATGCGAAAACATATTGGAGCACATCATGGAGAAAAAAACTGGTGTATAGGGGAAGCATTCTTTCTTCATGTGCTGAGAAACACTTTGTATGTACCGCGATGTATCCAGGATTTAAAGCTACATTTCTAAAGAGCAAAAGAGAGATGTTTTTTCCAGAACTACGGGAAATATTTTTCATGACGCCCGCAGTTACTATCAGCGCGCCCTGGGGGGAGATTTTACATGCGAGGGTGAAGCTAATGAGAAAAATAAGAATTGCCAAGTGCGCTTTGACCACACTGACTGCAAATGTTAAGGTTGAGTGTAAACACACCCAACCGTTGAGTTCAACTTCCAGCCATTACCAGCAACGTCATTAGAAATCTTCAGCTAGGTCTGCATTTAGAAATTTCATTTCAACGTGGGCTTAAAGCCACCCGCTGGAAACCAGGCGCGTTGTCGCTACTTTGGTGTAGCTGATGCAAGGATCAAGGCAAGTACTCGACAGGCACTTTTTTTTTGTTCAGGAATGTCTCAAAATTTTCTTTTCTTGATACTTTCAAGGTTAGGTAATCGGGGATGAAAGCGTTCACATTCGTCTTGAACTTGAGTCAGCGAACACGCTGTACTCACAGGGTTAGCACCGTTTCTTAAACTTTGATTGCGTGCTGCCGAGCGTATGCCTCTTGCTTTACAGTGTTGAGCGAAAAACTTCAACAGAAGTTAGCGAGCAATGACAACGATGAAAATGATGATAACTAAAATGATAACTTCATAATGCTAGCTTTTACAGACGCAGAAAGCGTTCCACGAAGACCTCAGCTTTTTCTTTTTTTTTTCGCTGGGCCGGTCGTCATCAACTATACCTAATACGGTTTATTCACCACTGACAAAGAACTGGCGTGCCCTGTAACTTGTCGAGAAAAAGCTAACGCCCTGGCTTTAGCAGGTAGTTCGTGTCTTTATCTATCATCCTCGAGGATGTCAAGAGCCATAGGGTGCGGTTCACTCGTTTCATTAAGCGGTATGCATCTGCTAATGGCGCCAGCATGATGGGCGACCTGGCGCACGCACGCAGCAGGTAATTGTGTTACCTTCATGCTGGGCAAAGACCACATCTGACCAATGGGAGTAATATTCTCCCAGACTTCAGAGGAAAGTTGTAACCCTTTTTCCTTCCGCGGAAAAAATTTAATATTTGTGTAGGCTTAACTGTTTTTTCCCTGTAAAATCTATTTTATATAACTAATTAAATTTGCGTTGTCACACTCATGCTGGCTCTAATTTATGGCCTGTACTATGTCTCTTTGGTAAGCCTGGTTTTAACGAGAGAGCGTTAGTACCCCCATGACGCAAAAAAAAATAAAGTCTTGTGTCGTAGCTGGCGACCGCCTGAAGCCTCGCAGCCGGAGCGCCCGGAGCAACTGGCCGCTTCTGCAATTTAGGCAAGCCACAAAGGTAACGTGACCTTCTGCTGCATCACAACCCGCCTGGTTTGAGAGCGAGGTGGCCCCGGCGGCGGGTGGCAGGTAAATTATTGATTAGTCATGAGAGGATGACAGCGAAGAGCAACCTGGGCCTCCGAAGCCCCACCGGTGGCAGCGCCTGCTATCGCAGGGCAGCGGCGCATCGCTTAACCGCTGCGCCACTACGCTATGAATGGTACAAGACTTCCAGCGATCTATGAATTCAAAATCGAGAATTACGAATTCCGTGTAAATGGGCAATAACTCTTTAATGCTGTCGCGTCATGCGCCTAAGGCGGAGCTTGTTTTTCCCGTGAAGTTTTTTTTCTTTTTCGATTCCACTTAATGTGCAGTGCGGAAGGAATTTGCTCTGTCTATTTGTATGAAAAAAGCTTTACCATTCAAAGGATTGCTTTCTTTTCAAGTCGCATACTATCCCCAGCTTAGCAGGACTATAAAGCCATCGAAATAAAAATGTTTGATGAGTCCGCTCTACAAAACTTCCTATCTGCATGTTTGGCCACCTCGACCCGATTTTAAAATCTTTGAAGATTTTACTGGCACGCCACATTCCCCCTTTCACGAACACTAATGCACAGTACTGATTGTAAGTGTAAAACAAAATATATCACGTCATGATTTAAGAGTATGACCACACTCTACTTTGCCATGCTGTAGTCTAAACAATAACCTTTTGCACCTTTTTTCGGCTTGTACCGAGCGAAGGGGTGCTCAGCTTCTGGGCACCAGATTTTTTTACCTCTTTTCTTGATGACCTCGAAAATAATGATTTCTTTGTGGTTTGATTGTTTTATCGATTTTGCGTAGACCGTGATTACGTCGCCAACCTGTCACACTTCAAGATTCAGGAGAGGACACTCAAACTGCGTGAACATCTCTGCCAATAACAAGTCTATTATTCCTTAAGCTCATTCCGTGTTGTCCGTTTTTGGAGGCACTGTAGATCCTCGCGGTCGCTGGCAATCTATGCTTTCTGGCGAAATACAAGCGCCGAAATGTTTTTTTAATTGAAGAAGGCTCCGGTCAGCATTGAAGAATTCATCCCTCGTGTTCCTATTCTGTGTTTGTGTTCCTATCCCTTTTGTGTTCCTATTCGCCGACGTTTGTCGGCGACGAAGAAGACGAAGTTGTTCTGTATCGGAACGCTGCCTTCACGTCTGTGCAGTTTTTTGGTAATTTGTGCTATAATCAGGGAGGCGCCGCTCCCTTTTTGCCACGGCGATGGAAGTGGAGGCTGCTGTGTCTCTATTGGAATCCGGTGGGTCGGCAGCAGCCGCCCAGAGGAAGCGCCTGAACCGCCAGAGTGACTCGAGCAGCCAGGGCACTGTTGTGTACTCGGTGCCAAGTGAAGACTCCTCGTCCACGGTCGACGACGGTTTCATACCGGTTGTTGGCAAGAAGGCCAAGCGCAGACTGCGCAGACAAGCCGAATCGTTCTCATCGAGCACGTCAACGGTGTCCTCATCAAGAACGCCAACGATCATCACGGCGCGACGTTCCTGAGCGCATACAGCCTTGTTTGTGCCGTTGAACTCAACGGACAACTTGAACCTACTGAACAGGCAAGCCGTCTCTATTTATCTGGAGAGCCTTGTGCCTGGAGGCACAAAAGATGTCAGCATCAACCCGTTCAAAAACGTCCTTGCCATTGATGTGGTGGAGCGATGTTCACTATAGAATTTAACCGCAATCACAAAACTCGGCAACATCAGTGTACGCCCCCTTATTCTCCAGAACAGCGGCACTACGGCTGGCGTAATCTACAACGTTGATATCGCTATCTGTGATGCAGATTTACCTATGTTGATCAAGCCGGCAACCGACGGTATTTTCATCATTCAAGTTCAGCGGTTAGGCAGATCTCCATGCATCAAGCGGACCTTCAAGGGTGACTGCATACCATCGTACGTGAAGGTTGGGCACTTTCGTCATCCAGTTCGACCTTTTGTGCCTAAGCCACTGCAATGCAGGAAGTTCATGAGGATCGGCCATGTGAGCGGCGTCTGCATCAACTCCATCGTGTGCCCGCGATGCTCCGAGTCACACAGCGGTGATTTTTGCCGCGCGACTACCTTGAAGTGCGCCAACTGCCAAGGCCCTCATGACTCTTCCTTGAAAGACTGCCCCCGTCTAAAGACCGAGAGGGCGGTACTGAAGCAAATGGTGCGAGACCATTCTACGCACAAAGAAGCCGCAAAGGTGCGACGACGTCGTTCGCGCCGCCGAAGGTCGTCAAGGAAAGCAGTCACATTTGACAATAATGCCCCAAACCCAACTGCAGCTTGTCCGCCTCCACCAAAAACCGTACGAAATCAAGGGAGCCCGGCGCTTGGTGAGGCTGGACCTGCTGCCTCAGATGCAACTTGACCACCACTGCCAAAGCCTTCTACGCCTACTGCCTCAGAAATGTTAGCGCACTCAGGGCAGTGTGCAGCGTTTACGACTGATCCAGCCAACAGGCACGATCAAGGTCATGGCCCAGATATGCAAGTGATTGCAATGCTAACATCACTAATGAATGCCATGCGTGCTCTGCTTTTCAGCCTACGCACGCCAGCAGCAAATAGCGCACTTCAAGTGCTGGACGCGCTACATCCAGTTCTCTCGGCTCTACAGTAGACGGCATCGTGGCTCCTTCGGACCTGTCTTTTCAAAAGAAAGTCAAGCAAGCTTTCATTTTCCAATGGAATGCTCGTGGGCTCCAGTCCCGGATTTCCGATTTACGGCACTGCGTCTACGAGAATCACTTCCCCATTTTTGTGATTTGTGAACCGAAGACCCCGGCAATTTTGCGAATATCCGGTTAGGAGGCATTTTCATCATTCACGTGCAGCAGATCCAGCAAAGTCATCGTCTACATTCGACGTGAACTTACATATGAGCACCATTCAGTTCCTCCGAACAAAGACAATCAGTACGTTTGCTTGACAGTGATGAGCCGAAATCTGACGTTTACGCTACTGGCGGTGTACTTGGTGCCATCAAGTCGTTTCGACGCCAGAAGGTTGAGGGGTTTGATGGCAGCTACACCTGCTCCGTGGGCTATTATGGGTGATTTCAGTGCTCATTACACCATGTGGGAAGGCGTTAGGATGGACGTTAGGGGAAGACAGCTTGTGTTTTTCGCCTCTGACCATGACCTCCAGTGCCTGAACGACGGAAGCCCGACGAGGGGTGACTTATAACAGCTGCTTGGACTTGACTTTCGTTTCAAAGTGCCTTAACAACAGCGTCCGGTGTTTTTCGGATGTAGAAACCCATGGCAGCGACCATATCCCAACCTATCTGATTATTACCGGCCATTCCACATTTTCCCCAGCCACGTGTAGGCAGCGCATTGACTGGACAGTTTTTAAATTACTTATGGAGGCTGCTTGCGCAGAGTCCTTCTCTACCGGTCTTGAACAAAACATTAAGGAGGCCATAGAACACGCCACCTGCTCCTTTGACTCTGTCGCTAACTACACCGATTTTGACTTTGAATTGCAGCGACTGCGATCACAACGGCGCAGGGCAGAGCGCAGATACCGACGCACAAAGTCGCGCATAGACCTAAGAGATGCTAGGCGCATACAGAAGATTCAGCGCAGAATTCAGGCACTGCAAACTCAACGGTGGAGGACATTTTGCCAAACACTTGATCCACGGAAGCCTTTGTCACGCGTTTGGAGTGTCATTCGGGGTCTTCGCACGTACCCTCACCAGCGCTACCCGTTCAAATCCGTAGCGCTCCACCAAAGGCGCAGTGTGGTTGAGGTAGCCGAAGATTTCTGCGCAAGAATAACATGCCCTTCAAATCCAGGCGCAACGCTGCACTGCAACAATGTTCCACCCTCACGGGATTCTCGGATGGATGCACTATTCTCCATGGAAGAACTTGATGCTGCGCTGGCTTGTTGTAGAAGGTCATCATCACCAGGGCCCGATGGTGTGACGTACTCCGCACTTGCCAACCTTGGCCAAGAAGCTCAACGGGCTCTTTTGGACACTTATAACAAGTCATGGACTGCTGACATAGTTCCTCATGATTGGAAGACCAGTCGTCTGGTTCCACTTCTTAAGCCGGGGAAATCACCGCTCGACCTTTCATCATACCGTCCAATTGCACTCGCCAGCTGCGTCGGCAGTCATGAAAAGAATGCTGCTTACACGCGTGAAATGGTACTTGGAGCGATATCAGATTTATCCAACCTTCATGTCTGGGTTCCGACGGGGCCGCTCTTCTATCGACAACGTGGTTGATCTTGTAACGTCGGTGCAACACAGCAAAAGTTTAAAAGATTGACCATGGCATTGTTTTTGGATATCAAGGGCGCGTACGACAACGTAACGCATCAGGCCATTTTGGACGCAATGGAAGCTGCTGAGATCGGAGGCCGCATGTTCAGCTGGATACGCAGCTATTTATCAGAGAGGTCGTTTTTTGTTCTGACTGCGGACGGACCAACGTCCTTACACCGAAATTTGCGCGGAGTCCCCAAGAGTGGAGTGCTGAGCCCAGTTCTCTTCAACCTTGCTCTTATCGACCTGGTCGACGTATTGCCACAATCTGCTCAGATCTCGGTATAAGCAGACATCTGTATTTGAGCATCAGATGTGACCCGTCCTCAAGTTCGTGCAAGACTTCAAAAAGCGGCATAGATATTCACACCTTATCTTCGCTTGCAGGGCCTGAACATTTCGACCGAAAAGTGTTCACTTATGGCGTTCACACGCAAAATAATGTCACGTTACACCATTCGCATCAATGGCTAAGCCATTCTCTATGAGAGAAGCCACAGATTCCTTGGCGTTGTCATCGACAGGAACCTCTCGTGGAGTCCACATATCTACGACATGAGAAAGAGACTAATTTCGATTGTCCACGTCCTCTCCTTCTTCGGGGGGAAGTCCTGGGGCGCATCAGTGCGCTCGATGCTCCAACTGTACCGATCCTTATTTCTGGGCTACATGCGGTACAGTCTTCCGATACTCAGTTCCATTAGGAAAACAAATATCAAGACTCTTCAAAGTGTGCAAGCGCAAGCTCTCCGTATCTGTCTTGGATTGCATAAAAGTGCATCAACAGCAGCAACTGTTCTTGTTGCCCGGGAACATCCTGTTACTACTTACATTGCTGTTGACACCATGAGAACAGAAATTCGGCACCTCACATGGGTTCCCTGTCATCACCTCGCAACACTCCCAATAATTAGGCCGCGTACTGCATTCGCCAAAGTCATTGAAGCCCATCGCGCATATCTTCCATCGCAGTTCATCCCGGCGTCAAGACCGTGCTCACCCTTATGGAGTCTTCATGAACCTCGGGTTCACCTCTATATTCCTGGCATTACAAAGAAAGCTAGTGCATCACTGCCCACTCTCAAACAACTGACATTGAATCACCTGCATTCTTACCACAGTCACCGCATACATGTTTACACAGATGGATCAGTTCACTCGACCAGTTCTGCGGGGTCGGTGGTGATACCGGCCAGATCCATCTTCATGAAAGTGAAGGCGACCTATCCAACATCTTCAACTGGTGCGGAACTCGCAGCCTTACGGGCTGCGGTAGAGTTCATCAGTCAAGAACCTCCACATGACTGGACGGTTTTCACCGACTCTAAAGCAGCCCTTCAAGCCCTGCAAGCTGCGCTACGCCGCGGGTCGCAGGAGCAACTTGTTGCTGAGATCCGTCTACTGTACCATGGCACCGTTTCCAAAGGTCATGACATCATTTTTCAATGGCTGCCAGGACACTGTGGTATTAACGGTAATCACCAGGCTGATGCGGCTGCGCGTTCTGCTCACAACGATGGACTTCCAGTGAGAATCCCAATATCGAGACCTGACGCTGCGTGTGGGCTTCGCCCTTTGGCGCTGGAGCTCACACTTTCAGCGTGGAACACAGGAGAGTTTTGCAACCTCTGCCTAAAGGCACTGGACCCTGAACTGCGCCTTCGTCTTCCACGTAACTTAGAACGTCGGGACGCAACATTTTTATGCTATTTATGGATCGGTGTTGCATTTACCAATTACTATGCTTTCCGGATGGGGATGGCCGACAGCCCTGCCTGTGTGAGCTGTGGTTGTGAGGAGACCATCGCTCATATTCTTTGTGAGTGCCCTGCATTTCCGAGTGCAAATCATACACTGTGTTGTGCCCCGAACCGCCTCGATCCTCGCCCATTAACAGAGCAAAAGATTATCGGTGCGTGGCCACAGCAGTCGACTGCCCTCAAGGCATGCAAGGCACTCTTTCCCTACTTGAGAGCGACTGGATTGAGTGACAAATTGTGACAGCGTTGTGCGTGTGTGTGTGTTATGCCTTTTTTCTCTTCTTTCTTCCTACTTTTAGCCCCCTAATCCCTCTTTCCCAGTGCAGGGTAGCCAACCGGAACACCTTTCTGGTTAACATCCCTGCCCTTCCCTCCTCCTCTTTATCTAATCTAGGCCGAAAAATGGTGACATTGCCTTTTGCGGACAACTGGAATATCTTTGGCGTTATTTTTATTTTTTCCAAGAGACTTGCAATGCTCTCTACGGAGCCGCATTTCTGATATCGGGGATAAGACGCAGTATAGTTGCGGTGGTTAACCACCTTGCCATGGATGCCCAAACAGCAGCACTGCCGTGAGGCTACAGAGTTGCCGTGGTTTTCCTACACGCCCCCCTTCAGCACCACGGGGGCCACCGTGAACTCGTCAAGACCGAAGCAAAGCTTTCCTCTCCAGTCTGCTGCCGCCAGCGCCTCGTAATTCAAGAACAGCCTGCCGCTCACCTCCAATTACCCTCAACAAAATGACACGATACGACGCTTTTTCTAATATCATTTCATAAACACTCTCCAACTGCATTGATCTTGCCGTAAGCAAGTTTGGAGTCGATACTTGAGTGTTTAGGTTTCCTTCTAATACTACCGTACATTCAACATGCGACTACGCTCCTCCTGCCTCATACTCAGCCGAGTATCACCTTCGTCGTGACGATATACGTTTTTCCGCTACCCGTAACTTTCCTTGGGCGAACAGTTTGGCTTGGGAGTCGCCTATTGCCGGTACTCGCGCGCGTCAACATACACGCCCATCCACTTAACTCAACGTGCAGTGTGTTTGTGTGTTTCAAGAAAGTTCTGCAGACAAGCGCGCCCTCCCACGCCTTTTGTGACAAAATGTGCGGCCCCTTTTTCGACCTTGCACTCTCTTGACACAAACACGTCTGCTGAACTTCGTTGTTTCTGTCGCGTCTCGTGTTGCTCAGAGCCGTTCTAGAGGCACTGAAATTGTGTGCGTGGCCAGTTTGCAGTGCTTTCATCGGCAGATAGAATTGAAGCTGTTTCAATGGTTCTTAATCAACATGCTTTCTTGGATTATGCAAGAAATATTTTATATAGGAATTCCTTTTTTTTCACCTGCTTTCTGTTATGTTACGATTTTCTTTCAGTGTCGAGAAAGGCTTGAGTTGTATGCCATTTCCTAATTCTCTATTCTACTTATGCACTTTTCCTGCAGGACCTAACGTGCTTGTAATAACGCATAAAATTGCTTTTTCAGCATGCATCGCGAATTTCATTATAAACTCAATAGTGAGCAAAGAACATACGTTGGAAATTGCGTCGCGAGATGTGCATTTTACCGTCATCTGCAGTATGGGGCTTCTCATGTTCTTGAAGCAACTCAGCAATGTTATACTTGCAGTAATTAAGAAATTCTCAACCGGAATGCTGCGAAGTGAAGGCCCTTATAATTTCCTTTAAGCCGCGTGCAAGTAGACACCAGAGCTTGCGGATGCAATGCTAGAGACGTACTGCCTTTCTTGCGTTTCGAAGTGTATGGAATACCCTTCGGTGCAGTATATGCCTCAATAGGTTTTTTCGTGACAATCACCTTTACCGACAATATTGCTTTCCTAGGAATATGTATATCATAAGAGTATGTGCAATATATATTCTAAAGGCGCGTTTAGCATAGGCTAGATCAGCTGAATTATTTAGTAGCCTACAACAGTCTCGGTTCGCAGTGGTGAAAAACGCAGGAGGGCCATACGCTGATATGTTGATAGAAAGAAAAAAGCTTGAGATCAGATTTTAACACAGCACTGTAATGGCACACGGCCAAAAGGCGACACAAGAAAGTGCAGAGAAGACGAAACACAAGGCTGTTAATCTTTCAGTATACAGTACCAACTAACCCAACAGTTAACTGCGTTAAAGATGAAATGCTAGGTGAAAACCTTTCCGCGAACACATAGATTTCAGTGTACGCTGAAAAACCAAAACGTTTTCGTTAGTCATCAAAAGCAAACGCTAATTTTCACGGTGTTTACACTGGTGGCTACAGCGCGCTTTGCAGGAGTACCTTACAAAGAGTCGAAAATTTCGAACCACTTTCTTAAGAGTAAGCGCCTCTTTTTTCAGCTGGACTACATTCCTCTATTCCCTGAAAAACTTTTCTTTCAGGCCTCAATACAATTTTTATGGTCACCCAGTAGGTTAGGTAATGTTTCTATGAATTTAACTGATTCCATCAAAAAGTAGTCCTAAAACAACCTGTAGAAGGATGTGTGAGAAAAACATTACCGTGCCAGCAGTGTGTTCAACAGCGCAGCGGTGCGTGTACGTTTGTGGAGCGCCGCCACTTTATATACAGACTCAGTTAAAGTTCAATGAACCGCAAGCGCCTTAAGTTTACGTGAGCTGTGCGCCTTCCAAGTATGTATTTTTTTTTTCCTGAGCATGTTGGCCTAAGAAATAAAATGAGCTAAAAAATTATCACACAGATGGGATATGAATTTTAGGTGCTACAGAGACTGTGTATAATACAATTGAAGATCAAGAAAGATTGAACCCTAACATACGCACTTTAACCAGCGCACTCGTTTAATATCTGGTTTTCCCCAGAGGCAATTTCTTTAGGAGTCAAGAAATATATTTTCTGCATAGTTCAAGGATTGCTCTGCTGAAAGAGGATTTTAACGCATGCACCGCGCAGACCACGCGCCAAATTAAAGCAGCCATCGTATCTTTCGTAGCCGGTGTTGTAAAGGTGTAAATAAAATGACGTATGCAAGAGAGCACATTATTTTCAACTCACTTTGTGATGCAAAGCTTTGTGGTCGCCCCTTTTCGCCCCTTGATGTCAGAGTTTTCGCTTCCTCCTGGAGAGAACGTAATGTAACTGTACCTTACCTACTTAAGTCTCCTGGCCGACGCTTCTGGTCAACTATGGGAGCAGTTTCACGCATTTATAGTTTCAATCTCGTGACTTCTGGGTGCGTCATGATCCCCTGATAGAGGTTAGTAAAAGAAAGAGCGCACGCTATGCGATTATGTATTGTCTGTATTGTAGATAAGATGCCCACCTAAGAGAATGCAGCTTAAGTGGTCGTGGATTCCGTAGTGTCTAGGGTGACCTTTCTTTAGTGACAATATCGATGTGTGCTGGGCCTTCGTAAGGCATAATGACGAAGCACGGCAGGGTTGGTGACCCCTGCGATAAGTGTTAGTGGAATGAGACGAATATGGTAGCTGTTTACAGATGTATCAAGAAATTTTGCCTCAAAAGAGAGTTCTGATGAAGTGAGTTTAATATGCAAGAGGATATAACATAAAAACAAGGTACAATACACGAACGTGTCATTTGGTGTCAGTGTTGGCGGCAGATCCGCCGTCACTAAAGGATCCAGGCACAAAATTTCAGCAGTCTTCTTGATTCATATTCTCAACACAACGGCTTAGAAAGGCCCAGCAAAAATGTTTGCATGTCGTTATCGCGTAGTTCACCCTGAAAGAGAGAAATTATACGCCAAATGTATTTAACTCTGGAAAAATTTCTCGCTTCTATATAAGAGCTTTGGGTAGTTCGTGGCATGCGTTTCAATAAACTCAAAGAGAAAATTTGCTTGTGCAGCATGAATATTGCTTATGGCATGAGAAAGTCTCGTCTGCTGCTATTTAAGAGACTTCCAATTCTCTACTGCATACTTAATTGATCCGAATTTTAAAAAACAAACTTTGACTTAACGGGCTAGTCCCAAATTGAGCACAGGGACTAGCAAAAATTCGCCATTCAAACGGCAAACCTCTTTAAAAAACCTTTTTTCCGCTTTAAATTGCTATTTGCAGTCGGTCAAGCTGAACTTTTCCGGCTGTTCAAATTTTCACGGTTTGAACGGTTTGAATATGGCCTTGGTATGAACCTATTTTGGCATAAAATTGGGAAATAACATCTGCACGAGGTACCCTAAAGTGCGCAATTTTATTGGCGAAAAGGCTGAATACTCTTTATGCGTATAAGTGCAGTTACGGCACTCAATTTTATGGTACATAAAAATTACAGTCATAAAAATGGTTATGAGAAAGCATTTAAAAAAAGGAAACGTATCAACTGCGAATGTGCTGTACTCTGCTTTGCTTTCAAGACAAATTATTGGCTGTACTATAACAAGGTTTGCTCACTATGTTTTCCCGTTCACAGAAATGCATCAAAATGGAAAGTGTTGGTATGCGTTGCTCCATACATGAGGTCATTTTCTTTACCTCTAATGTTGTGAAGCATGAGGCTTCGCAATGTCGTTAAGCATAAGGCTAGCATTTCAGTCCCTTGTATATTAATGCCGCATAAATACAGTCGTCACAGCGACAGTCGCTTTGATGAGAGGCACAGACGACTCCAAAGGAGGGCAAGAGTATGGTAGCTTCATGCGGCACAACCGAATCTTACTTGCTCCAATTAATCATACCACGAAAGGTGAATTATGGCTCGTTTTTTTAAGTAGATCTTTTAATTGCCTTCGTCGTTAATAGGAGGGTAAACATGGAATATTTAACGGCCCCATTTTTGGTACACAATTTTCTGTTAGCGTTCCTGTGAACGAAATCGTGAAGACTTTTTCTACCCCTAGTTGTTTTACCCCGGTGCTCGGCACATATTTACGTCAACGACGACGACCAATATTACTACGTGCTCCTGCATGATTATTTCTCTTTTTGGCGCCTTGCTTCTCGTCCAGCCTCCCGAGGATCCCCAAAATTCGTATGCTGCTAGATGTCTATCTATATTAGCGTCTTTTTAAAAATCCTTCCATCTCTACCAGTGGCAGGTTGAGATTGGTAACTTATGTCTCGTATTAAGTTTGACAACGGTGCCTACCTTGATCATGTGCGTGTAATGGAATCTTTCAGTGGTGTGCGCGGAGTTGACAGGACCGAAAGCAGCCAATGCCTTGTTTTAGCCCAAACACGGCGCTGGTGTCATTTGTCGTCTGCACAGACACAGACGATTGCGTGTTTGCATCATGCTTGTCTGATGAAGGTAAGTACCGCAGGAAATCATAGCATCAAAGAAGAGTTAAGTACTACATCATCAATTATGCTTTTTTCGACAGTGCTACATTTATTAGTGATTACATTTTTTAAACAGGGTTTAGAAAATGTCATATTGCAACCAGCAAGCTATGCTGTGCCTTGTAGTGAACACAATTAATAATATATCGCAAAACATTAAGCATAAGGGTATCACCTAGAATAGCATGTAAATTTCGACCTCTGGAAAACTACTGCTGTCTTCTTCGCTTCTGGCGGCATTTCAATGATAGGAGAGCAGAATATTTCATCCCCCCATCAGAGGAGCAAGAGTGTAAAAATTCTGGCGTTTTCATTCAAACACTTCCAACAATTTTGAAACATCATTCCACACCCAGGAATTGTGTTGTTTGAACATTTTTGTCCGTATTTTTTTATATGGAAAGGCAAATGATTTCTTTTTCGTGTGCATGCGCAGAGCGTAAGAGTGGAAAAAAATTTAGCGTTTCGCCTCCATCGAAACGCGGCCGCAGCGGTCGGTTTTGAACCCGGGAACTCCGGATCAGTTGCCGAGTGCCGTAACCACTGAGCCACCACGGCGGGTTACAAGCGCTGAAAAATAAAAATAAAATTCATCAAAATGCAGTCGAGATTTTGAGAGAACAGCTTAAAAAAAGAGGACAGCGGTCAATACATTTTTATGAATGCATAGTGGAACGAAGAATTTCGGAAGGCAATCCGATCGCCCTTTTAAAAAATTGCTCTTTGTAAAAGGTCTCGCTGTTTCTGAGAGTAAAGGAGAATTTAAGATATTTGCAAAAAATTGTTCTAATTGGCATTGAAGAATTGCACTATATCTCCGCTGGTTTCGATTGTTGTGCCGCCACTTTTCAAAAAATAGAGCGTGTTTTTAATTTTACCACGCAAGAATCAAACCAGCAAATATGAGGAATCTCGAAAATTTATTTTCTCTTCTAACCGTTGATGATCGATTCCTTTTGGATATATAGAAAATGTTTTGATGTTCGAAGCCACAGAACGTTCGAGTTGCCGCTTTCTCATTCGATACGTACTGGAACTTATAACCTTTTGGAGCTGTAAACTTACTCAGTGATCACGCTAATACATTACAAGCTAAGATGCACCACTAAAACAAAGAAAATGAACTGTGACTTGTTGCTACGCGGAGCAACTTCGTATGTTGAAATTTTAAGCTTTACCAAATAGCATAGCCGGCTTTTCTCTTTTCGCTGATGGCTTTGCAATGCAAATGTTTCCAATCATGTCTCCCGACGTAGTTCTCATAAATCTTGGGAAAGGATCGAGGAGCACGCCGCCTACGGTGAAGACGAGCGATGGAACGCTTATTGAGATTAAAACAAAGCATCACACCATAGTGAGAAGGTCAGACGCTATACTTCAGATGTTTCAGCAGCGGTTTGTAAACGTGGATACATAGCCGAATATGGGCAGATGTTGTTTCTTCCTGTATCAAAACACGCAGTCGCTATCGCTGATGGATGAAAAGTGTCACGCTGAGACTTCTGTTGATGCTCAGTGCGTATTGGATGAGGTAAAAGAAAAGCTGCTTCCGGTTTTGAAGCAAGCAGATATAGGGCTTGACAAATATTTTTGAATCATAGCAACAGCACCTGCTCCCTGAAACCCGCCGCGGTGGCACAGTGGTTAAGGAACTCGTGTAGTGAGCCCAAGTACCCGGGTCTGAATCCAACCGCGGGGGGCCGCATTTCGATGGACGCGAAACGCAAAAGGCGCTCGTGTGCTGAGCAATGCCCGTGCACGTTAAAGATCATCAAGCGGTCGAAATTATTAGGCAGACGACCACTACGGCACCTCTTTCTTCTTTCTTCATCCATTCATTCCTTTATCTCTTCCGTTAGGGCGCGGTTCAGGTGTCCACCGGGATAATGCCGCGAATATTTGCAGTGTTTGTTCTTTTTTCAAATCTGCCGCCACACCACTTTATCGCTTTGTTTGCGACGCAGGATGCGACTAGATTTATCTCGATTGATCGCAGCCAGGCAGAGCTGATTCTATGTTGTTCCGGAATGTTCTAGTAACTTTGCACGCTTTATCTCGAAAGTTCGCTATCAGCTTTAAATTGAGCACGGCCGACAGCGGCGGGCATTCTGTTCGACGACCGCCGAGCACGCTTGTCGCTTCGCCGCCGCCGAGTGATTCAGTCCATTTTCGGGGCAAGTCAGGCCAATAAACAGTTTTCTTTTAGGAGACCCTTTCGTCCGTATTCACCGCTGCTTCGACTGCTTTCACCACTACGTGACATCTGGTGGACGTGCTGGGTAGCCTTCCATGTTCCGGACGCCCCCTTCAAGTCGTGAAGCCAGCCCCAAGCGCTTCGCAACCTAGGACGAACGAGCAGCTCAGCGAGCCAGCCGACGTCTCCAGGGAGAGGAGCCTGAGTTCGGGGAACTGCCGGACCGCACCAGACAGCTAAAAAGACGCTGCCACGAGCACCGCAACCTCGCCGAAGATGTCGACCCCGATCGTACTGCAGTAGCCGCGGGTGCCGCCAACTTTCAATAGATCCCTAGGCGAAGACCCTGAAGATTGTTTGGACCAATTTGAGCACGTGGCGTCATTCAACAAGTGGAATGATGCGGCAAAGATTGGACACGTGTTTTTCTCATTGGATGGCTCCGCACGCACGTGGTACGAAAACTACGTACGAGTCGTCCCTTACGACAAGGGAGCTATTCAAGAGAGAACTGTTGAAGGTATTCACCAGTATCGTGAGGAAAGAAAGAGCCGAACGACTCCTCGAGTCCAGGATCCAGCTTCCGAATGAGCCCGTCCGCGGTTACGTCGAGGAGACGAAGCGCCTATTTCGCCGCGCCGATCCCGAGATGACCGAGGAAAAGAAAGTTCAGTTTTTATGCGCGGCGTAAAAGAACAACTATTTGCAAGTCTCGTCCGCCAGCAGCCACAAATAGTCGAGGAATTCATGGAAGAAGCCTGCACGACTGAGAAGGCCCTCGACGTCCGAGCTCGGCAGTACAATCGCCCTTCCTCTGCCTGTGGAATCAGTTCGGACACGCCGGCCACCACCAGCGACAGCTCGCGGGAAGTTATCCGCGAAATCGTCCGAGAGGAGCTACGCCGATTACTGCCGTCCTCCCCACAGCCACAAGCATCGACTCTGATGGATGTGGTACGGGAAGAAGTGCAACAGGCACTTGGCACCCAGACGGCCACAGAAATCCAGGCCATGACCTACGCCGCTGCAGTAAGGACTGCTTCACTTCGTTCACTGCTTCACTAGATCGCTTCGTTTCCTCAATACTAATTTTCAGTTTTTTCATCTGCTCCGTGCACTGTAAACCTGACGCTCAAATTGGCAACTGCCGTTTTGTGGCCCGCCGCGGTGGCTTAGTGGTTAGGCGCTCGTTCACAGAGCCGGAGTACCCGGGTTCGAACCCGACCGCGGCGGCTGCGTTTTTATGGAGGCAAAACGATAAGGCGCCCGTGTGCTGTGTGATGTCAGTGCACGTTAAAGATTTCCAGGTGGTCGAAATTATTCTGGAGCCCTCCAATACGGCACCTTTCTTCTTTCGCTCCCTCCTTTATCCTTTCCTTACGGCGCGGATCAGGTGTCCGCCGATATACGAGACATGTACTGCGCCATTTTTTCCCCAAAATCCTGTTATTATTATTATTATCTGTGGCCAAGTGGTATGCTGACAGTTGAAACTGTAGATCCTACAGACTGCTGGTGAGGGCACCCGAACACATTTCATGCATTTTTTTATGATATAGAGATTGCTTTCATGTAAATTGTTATTTAGAACTTCGGACTTCCTAACCTACCGCTTTATAATGAAATTTATCTGGATGCGTGAGTAGGAATCTCCTATCGTCGACGGTGAATATGTCGGAAGGTTGTATAGTTTGTTGTGTAGCTGTGGGCCTCACTTCCCTGGGTAATAAATAGAAATCGTTTACTGCCAATATTCGAGGAACTGGTAAATCTCGAATTCCCTTTCATAGATCGCTGGAAGTCCTATACCATTCTTGGCGCCGTCGTGCAGCAGTTAAGGGATGCGCCACTGCTCTGGGATGGCAGGCGCTGCCACCGATGGGGTATGTGCGACCCAGGTTCCTCTGTGCGATCACCCTCTCAGCACCAATCAGTAACTTAGCTGCCACCTGCCACCATGGTCAGTTTGCTCACAATTCGGTGGGCAAGTTGTTTTTCCCTAGAAGGTCACGTGACCTAGGTAGCGCCCCAAGTTGCGGCCAGTAGCTCCAGCCTGTCCGGCTGTGAGGCTTCAAACGGTCGCGAACGCCGACGGGGAACAATTTTTTTTTGCGTCACGGGGTACTAGCGGTCTGTCGTTTAAACCTGGCTGACCAAACTGACATAGTTCAGGCCACAAATTAGAGTCTACATGAGTGTAAGAAAGTTGCCTCGTCACACTGATGCAGGCACTGATTTCTGGCCTGTACAGCCCTTTTTGCCGTTGCGCTCTGTTGAAACTAATTTGTGTGCTGAACTTCTGTGTTTCTGCCACATTTCGTGTTACTGACAGCCGTTCTAGAGGCACTGTAGTGCTTTCATCACCTTTTTTTTCTGAACACTTCGTTTCTGCTCAAAGCAAAAAAGGTTTTCTAGCTCTTTCTTAATTAAAATGCGTTTATGGAATATGCAAGAAATTTATTATATATGAATTCCTTTGTTTTCCTGTTACAATTTGCTTTCAGTGTCATGATAGGCTTGAGTTGTATGCCATTATCTACTTCTCTAGAATACTCATGCACTGTTCCTGCAGCACCTATCGCGTTTTTAATAGCGCGTAAAATTTGTTTCTCAGCATGCATTAGAAGTTTTTAATTAAGTGAATAGTGAGAGAAGAACATAAGCAGCAAACAAATTGCATGGCTAAATTTGTATCTTACAGTCATCAGCAATATGAGGCTTTTGACGTTCCTGAAGCAACTCATCGTTGCTATATCAACAAATAATCAAGAAATGATATCCTATAGTGCCACGAAGGGAAGGCTGTTATCTAATTTCCTTTGCGCCGTGTTCAAAAAGGCATCAGTGCTTGCGGATGCAATTCCATAGATGCACTGCCTTTCTTGCATTTCGCAGTGTATGAGATAGCCTTAAATGGAGTACATTTCTCAAATATATCTTTACTGGCCATCATTTTTACCGACCTTAATCCTTGCCTTGATGTATGTATATTATATGATAGTTTATAATATAGATTTTTAAGGCGCATTTTCCATAGGTTAGATGAGCTGAATGGTTTAGTAGCCGACAACATTCTCGTTCCGCCGTATTGAAAAACGCAGCAGGGTCGTCCGCTGAAATGTTGGCAAAAATGCTTCAAGGTCCGCTTGTAACATAGAAGTGTAATGGCGTGCAGCGTTAAGACTGGTGACTACAGCGTGTCTTGCACGAGTACCTGACAAAGATTCGAAAACTTCTAAACTCTTACAAAGATCATTAAAAATGTAAGCTTCTGTTGTTACATCGTGATTACACTCCTCTATATCCAGAAAAATTTTTATTTCTGGCCTGAGCAATGTTTTTATGGTTGCCCAGTAGGTTGGATAATGGTTCTATGAATTTAACTGAATACATCTGGAAAAAGTCCTGATACAACCTGTTAAAGCTGGTGTGTGGGAAACATCACCGTCTCAGCAGTGTATTCAACAGCACAGCGAAGTATGGACGCTTATGAAGCACTGTTTTTGCGATACTATACATATATAGACTCAGTTAAAGTTTAATGCACCGCAAGCGCCTTAAATTGATGTGAGCCGTGCGTCTCCCCAGTATGTAGTTTTTTGTTTGCTTGGCGTGTTCGCCTTAAAATAAAATGAATTTGCTAAGATCTTTAACCTCCCAGAAATTTTTCAGACCGGAGGGACGGTATATAAATTTCAGATGGTGAAAAGACTCCGTAAAATGCAATTGAAATTCAAGAGTTTGACCACTTACATACGCACTGTAACCGGTTCAATAGTTTAAAATCTTCTCTCTCTCCGAAACAGTTTGTTTTGGACTCGAAAAATATATTTTCTCCAGAGTTTGGAGATTGCACTTTCCAAAGAGAGAATTTCGACAGATAAACTGTGTAGACCAAGCGCAAAAATGAAGCAGCCGTAGTGCTATTTATACCAGCTGTTATAAAGGTGAGAGTAAAATGAGGTATGCAAAAAGAGCACATCACAATCTACTCACTTTCTAGTGCTATGCTTTGTGACCGCCTCTTCTCGCCCGTTGATTTCGTATTTTTCGCTTCCTCCTGCACAGAACAGAGTGTAACTGCGCCATGCCTACATAAATGTCCTGGTCTACTCTTCTGACTATGAGAGGCACACATTTAGAGTTTGGGCAAATATGAAGCCCGGTAAAAAACTTCTATTTTGCGACGTCTGGGCGCGTTACAATAAATTGATATAAGTTGGATAGAGTGCACCTCAACGTACCATATACTGTCTATATTTTAGATAAGATGCCCGCCTATGAAAATGCAGCCTCTTTGGCCCGTGGGTCCAGTAGTGTCTAGAACGACAGTTGATTCGTGGTTATATCGAGGTGTGCTGGGCCTCCATAAGACATAGAGGTGAGGCAGGGCATGACAAGATCATGGTAGTTGTTTACAGTAGTTTCAGAAACTTTGGACCCAGAGAGGGAGCTCTGATGGAGTGAATTTAATATGCAATTTTATAGAACACAAAAACGTGGTATTATGCGCAAACGTGTCAATAGGAGTCAGTATTGGCGCATATCTGCCGCCACCAAAGAATGCAGTCACAAAATTTCACCCGTTTTCTTGATTCGTATTTACGGCACTTTGGCTTTGAAAGGCAAAGGAAATTTTTTTTGATGTCGTTGCGGCGTAGTTCACAATGAATAAGAAAAATATGACACAAATTTGTTTGTAACTTTGGAGAATAGTTTCGCGCTTTTCCATAAGGAGTCTGGGCAGTTCGTTGCATGGGTTGCATCACACTTAAGAGGAACTTTGCTTGTTGGAAGTATGAATGTTGGTTTTGTCACGAACTTGTATCGCTTGCTGTTAATTAGAAGATTTGCAGTAGTAATGCTCCAGTGTTTCACTGCGTATTTAAAAGATCATAGTTTTTATACTTAAAATGCCACTTAAGGGCCTAATCAAAAGTTCAATCTTGGGCGGAGAAAAAAAAAAGGTAGCCGTCTTCTAAAGCCCTTTTCTGCTGCAATTTGCTGTTTGCAGGCGATTAGGTTCAGCATTCCCTGATCATCGGTTTGTCACAGTTTGATAATGAGGCCTTGGTGTGGACCCATTTCAAACATTTGCAATGCTGTCAGGAGGAGCAATGCTGGTATCAACATGACAAGTAATATATGCACGAGCTACCATAAAGAGTGCATTTATATTGACGAAAAGGCTTAATACTCTTCATGACATATGTGTACATCCACGCCAAACAATTGTGAGGTAAACATACCGTTACAACATGAAAAGGCTACTGAAAAAGCATTTTGTAAGAAGGAAACCTATGAACTGCTGACGCGCCGTGTTTCTCCTTCATGGCAAATCAGTGACTATACTAGAATAAGGTTTGGTCATTAGTTTTTTCGTGGAAACAAATTTGTAAAATGGGAGGTGCTGATATGTGCTGCTTCATACATAAGGTCATCTTCCTAAATTCTAATACTGTTATGCATGAAACTCTATGTAGCACCGGCATTTAAAACCTCTGTATGTGGATGCCACTGCAATACATAGTCATCACAGCGACGGTGGCCTGTCACCACAGCGACAGCTGCTGTGACGACTTCCAAAGTGTGAAAGTGTATAGCAGCTTAGTGCAACGCATCCAAATCTTACATGTGCTAACCATGAATTTCACGAGAGATGAATTATGACTCATCTCTTTGCTGACATCGTTTTTATTGGCTTCGTGGCTAATACAACGGTAAACATGGGACATTTCATTGGACCCATTTTTTTGCGCCCAATTATCTAGAAGAGGTGTGGTGAACTAAAGCCTGTGGCTTTTTCTGCCGACACTTTTATTGATCAAAATTCCCGGCGCGCCTTCATGTCAACGATGACGACCAATATTAGTTCGTGCTTCTGCATGATTATTTTTCTTTTTGGAGCCTTGCTTTTCGTCTAGACTCCCGAGGATCCGCCAGAATTCATATGCTGCGTGATGTCTATTTATATTAGCGTCTTTTTAAAAATCTTTCCATCTGTACCCTTGGCTGATGGAGATCGGCAACTTATCTGTCGCACAAAGTTGCAGTGCTGTACCTACCTGGATCAGCCGCGTATAATAGAAAGCTGAGTCGTCTACAGCAAGTTGGCAGGACCGAAAGGCCCCAATGCCTTGTTTGCACCCAAAGATAGAGCTGGTGTAATTTGTCTTCTGCACAGGCGCAGACAATTACGGGCTTGCATCTCGCTTGAGAAATGAAGGTAAATACCGTAGTCAAGCTTAGCACGAGACAAAAGTTACATATCCCATCAATTATATCTTTTGGAGAAAGTACTCCTGATAATAGTGATTACTTTGTTTAAAATGCATTCATAAATCATATTGCAACCAACAAGCACTCCTGTGCCTTTTAGCGAACACAGTAAATAATATATCGGAAAATATTGCGCTTGATAGCCTCACCTAGAAGAGTATGCAGAATTTGTCCTCTCGAACGCTACTATTTTTTTTTAGCTTCTGGCGCAACTTGAATGGCCGAAAAACAGAATATAAATTTCCTTGATCCACAAAGCACCGAGTTTAAAAATTCTGGCATTTTTGTTCAAACACTTCCAACAATATATGAAAATTAACACCACACTTGGGTTATGCCTTTGAAAGTTCTTGTCCTTTTTTTTATCTGGAAAAGTAAATTTTTTCTCGCGTCCCTGCGTACAGAGTAAAGTGAAAAAAAATGTATTACCGCGAGCATTTATTGCGAACTTTCTAGGCAGAAGCTTGTTTCTCGTTTTTGCTGAAAGAAAGCGTCTGCAAGCAATATGACTGCGCCGTGCACATGATGAAGATGAGGATGATGTCCTCAGGCTTATTGGCACATACCCACGGCGGTGGATTTGCCAGGGTGAATTGCTGATACAAACGCACGCATGTGCAAGAAGTGGAGCAATTGGGTAATATTAAAAAACGAAACTGAAAAAGTTGTGAAATCACAATATAACACAGGAATATCCCTAAAGGAATTAATATACATGAATAAAATCGCACGCTGGTTTCAAGGCAAGTCCCTTAGCGCTTGCCCCAAAGGAGAGGAGGATCTGAATAGATAGAGGTCTCTAAGTACGTTCTGCGGAGAGAAGGGACCGCCGGCAAAAGACTCAATTTCACCGCAAGGCTCAAAGAGGTTTGTAAGAGGTACCCGTGATTGACATAAAATGTAGATTTTGTCGCGGTATTCTGCAGCGAAGGAGGGTCATGGACACCTAACATTTCCTTGAAATGCGCATCCGCACACTCCAAGGAAATGCCAGGTGTTGAAAACCCGCTACAGCAAGGAAGGGCTCATCACCTGCGTCTCGCTCCTCGCGCTCACTTCTTCATAAGGTACATAGGCGGGTCTCAACAAAACTCCGCCAATCGCCTTCTAACGCGATCGGGCTCTAAACATTGCCAACGCTTTGAAACGCACGCGATCTACCGCACAAACGCAGTAGCAGCCCCTGCCTTTAAAATAAAGTCATAATATGATAAAAAATGCAGTTTAAAGGCAGTGAACACGCGGGCAGAATCGCCGCTTTAAATCCGCAGCACAAATATGCATTTGATAGCTCTAACGTGAAAACATATTGCAGCACGTCATAATGAGAAAAACTGGTCTAGAGGGGAAACATTCTCTCTTCATGTGCTGAGAAACGCAGTATGTATACAGCGTTATTTCTATAGCTATGTTTATAAACAGCGAAAGACAGATGATCTTTCGCGAACTACGGCCAAGATTTTCAAACATGCGCGCAAATACCGTCAGCGCGCCCTGAGGGTGCATTTCACATGCGAGGGTGACGCTAATGTGAACATTAAAAATTCTCAAGTGCGCCTCGAACACGGTGACTGCAAATGTCATGGTTGAGCGTTAGCACGTGTTGGCAGAAAACTTGCCTTTTTTGAAAGAACAGTTCTTTAATATTCTCGACTAACTCATATATATTGTAAAGTATTTAGCTCAGAACGGCATAACAGCTCGTGGCTTCGCAGCCCTTCCTGATGATGGATGGGGCTCTGTGTATATAGTCTGGAAATTAATGTTTCCATTACATTCAACCGCGCTCAAATTCGAGGAGCGTTAGTAGAAAGATGAAGATATATCTTCGATTAGATATTTCATTTCAAGATTAGCTTTAAGCCATTCGCTGCGAAGCAGGCGCGTTCTCGCTACTTTAGTGTATCTGACTGCAAGGATCAAGGCAAAAACTCGACAAGAAAAATTTTGTATACGATAGTCTCAAAGTTTTCTTCTCTTGATATTTTGCAGGATAGCAAATCGGGGATGAAAGCGTTTACATTTGTCTACGACTTGAGTAAGCGAACTCGCTGCGCTCTCAGGCTTAGCACCGTTCCTTAAACTTTGATCGCGTGCTACCAAGCGCGCAGCCCTGTAGAGCAAAAAACATTAACGGAAGTAAGCGAGCAACGACAACGATCAAAATGCTAATAACGACCACTCCACGCATTCCCTAATACAAAGTTTCACAGACGCTCAAGCAGAAAGCATTCCGTGAAGAACTTGCTTTTACTTTTTTCTGCTGGGCGGGCGTCGATAGCTATACCTAATACTTTTTACTCACGACTGACAAAGTTGTGACTTGCACTGAAACGTTTGAGAACAAGGCTAACGCCTGGATTTAGCAGGCAGTTTGGGTCTTTAATTTTATTATTTGACATCCTCGAGAAAGTCAAGGGCCATAGGGAGCAGTTCACTCGTTCCACTAGGCAGCATCTATCGGGTAATGGCGCCAGCATGATGGGAGCCCTGACACACACACACACACACACACACACACACACACACACACACACACACACACACACACACACACACACACACACACACACACACACACACACACACACACACACACACACACACACACACACACACACACACACACACACACACACACACACACACACACACACACACACACACACACACACACACACACACACACACACACACACACACACACACACACACACACACACACACACACACACACACACACGCACACGCACACGCACACGCACACATGTTTGTCAAAAGAGCCCCTCATTTCCTTTACCTTGTCAGCTAATAGATTAACGGGGGTCTCGGTTCTGGCAGTCTTGATGCCATAGGTAGCATATGAGGGCTCTCGCTCAGTTTCTGCCCTCGCCGTTAGATGTCGTTCCACATCACACTCGTGGTATTACAGTAGGTGCTACGTCCACCGCTATGGACGAGGGTGGCGCTGGTGAACACTCCCAAGGGTAGCTTGCATCCAATAAACATAAATTCCCTCGAGAGCAGCAGATTGGACAACCGTCGTCGTAGCTCAGTTGGTAGAGCACCGGACACGATATTCGGAGGTCGTGGGTTCGGATCCCACCGGCGGCATGGTTGTTTTTTCTGCTGCTTAATAAGTAATTTTCTTCAGGCGATAGATTAATCTAAGTATTATTATCGCACTGAGAAGCACAACACGCAAAAAAATAAGCATTCCACTATGCACGTTGGTTTCGGTGACTGTTCGCTCCCATATATATATATATATATATATATATATATATATATATATATATATATATATATATATATATATATATATAGTCCTGGGAGGGGCTCCGTTGAACTCGATCTGCTGATTTAGTCCACGGCCCTTTTCCCAAGAATTTCGCCAAATTCAGCCATCCGAGCACAGGAGAAACCTTGTACCCATTAGAAAACCGGCGGGTACCCAGCGGCGCTGGGGATCGAAAACAGCACCTCCCGAATGCGAGGCGGGTGCTCAACCACAATGCCACCGCTTCGGTAAAAAGGGCCATAAATGGGCTTCTACCGCACGAGGCGGATTTAACGTTGTTGACGGCGGAACTTATCGCTGATCCGTCAGAGCAACTGTGGTCAAGACCCTTTTCCCAGCATCTCACCCTGAAGAGCCGAGCACCAGGCCGGGGGAAATCTTGTACCCATTAAAAACCGGTGAGTACCCGGCGGCACTGGGGACCGAACCCAGCACCTCCCGAATGTATGGCTGTATATAGCCTGTACTTCATGCCGCCAAGGGCTACATTACTGGCCATTGGGAGTACTATCGCAATGACTTCAGAGGAGAGTTTTAACGCCTTTGTTAACAAGGGGAAAATGAATGTTTCTATAAGATTCAATAATTTTTCCCCTGTAAAAAAAGAAAGGCAACAACCCTATTTATTGCCGACGAGTATTCTAATCGCCATGTTTGGTTTCTCGGACTTATTTTGGGGCTTTTACAAAAGGTATCTCTACAGCATATTGCAGTGAGAATCTAGGGGTTCATCTAGCAGTGACCCTTTCTCAACGGTTGGGCTGCCAACTGAGTGCAAAGCAATTCAAGTGTTTTAGTTGCACACAAAATATTTGATACTCTGTGCCCGACAAATCTTCATTGGCTAATAATTCCCCAGTAAAACGAAACAATACCTTTACTGATCTTAGGGTTTATTAACTATAGGGACTAAGCATTTGCGCCGTCCAGAAGCAATTCCGACTGACGAGGTGTCACACGTGTTTGGGAATGCGAGATGGCATGCTACGAAGTATTGGACAGTCGGCCTTTGCAAAATAGCATAGGGCCTAAATGAACAGTTCGGAGCTATGACCGGTATATGATCTGAGCTGGACTGCAGTGGTCTGTTGTTAACTAATTCCACTCTAGTAGGTGCTCCGATATTTCACTTTATACGCACCATACCACAAAAGTACACAAACGCACATACCACATACGCACCATACGCACACAACGCCGATAAGTAATCATGTAGGGCATAAAATGTTGATATTAAGAGCCCTATTCCAGCATAATAGGTTCACTGAACTCCATCGCCGAAGATTCTTCAACCGCTACAAGAAACCGTGAAAGGCTGCAAAAGGCGGCCGACAAAATGTTAAAAAGCACATGAAAACGACCGGCTACAAAAGTTGACCGTCATATTCAGCATGCTCAAAAGGCATATCAGCAGAAGAAACTTCACAGTTGTTTTTTACAAAGACAGCAATATCTCCGTCCCAGCGGAAGCTCTGTGTAACAATTCGAACGGAAAAACCATGCAGGAGAGCGAATCAAAACAAGCCTGGGCAAAATTTATTTCAGTTAGTTCTAAAACGTCTATAGAGTTAGCAGCAGACTCCGCTTGAAACTTATTCTTTCCAATATTTACGCACACTTCGAATATTAACGCTCACAATGAAGAAAATTTCAACTACGCGCATTATGCCAATGTCCGATGGAACTCGCCAGCGTCCCGGCAGATGGGACCTTAAAGGGCTTTTTTGTACGAGTGGCTTTCGGTGCATACAGTTAAAAGGTTAGCAAGAAAATCTGACCAGCTCTTTGCCAAATCCCGCGTATTTAGGAGACTCTATGTAGGCATAGCCGGTGCACATTAAGTTCAATGGCTGTGGAAAAGGAGTCTTCAGAATAAGAAAATGGAAGAGAAAGAGCTTGTACAGGCATTAGCATTGCCGCGTGTCTTTCTAATTGCTTTGTTCCTCGCTTTGTTCTTGACGCACCATGCATCCATAATAATTTGGGACAATGCATCCGCGCCGAACTGATCCTATTTTTTTCGTGACTGTAGTACGTGTTCTTCATGCCTTATCTTCGAGTCATTTTTCAGTTTCCAGTTAATCGAGGTCAAAAGAGGCAGTGACTCTCGACGACCGCCGATCAAGGTTCTGGCTATCGTCACCACCGAGCTGCTCCCTGCGTGGAAGTCCCAATAAATATTTTGAATCCCGCGTCGGTCCTCTATTG
Organism: Amblyomma americanum; assembly: GCF_052857255.1. Taxonomy (NCBI): domain Eukaryota; kingdom Metazoa; phylum Arthropoda; class Arachnida; order Ixodida; family Ixodidae; genus Amblyomma; species Amblyomma americanum. The sequence continues at coordinate 143,690,021 of NC_135501.1, read as the reverse complement.
GTAACGGCGTTGTCACCACCACTTCACATGTCACGGAGGATCTATAACTTCAACTTTTTATGCCCCGAAGGCGCTCAGTGACAGACAGATCATAGCTGGTTGTTCAACACGATCTTGAGTATTTATTCTGCAGTGGGCTAGTGCAGGACGACGCTTAGGAATGGCTCGATGAATTCGAGCGCCCAAAGTAATTGAATATATGTAAGGGCGAAATGAAGCTTCGATACGATATACTTAAAGGTGCATATATTGTGTTTTTATCTAAAGTAGAGAGATATCTGCACGACAAACGCAGTTAAATTTTCTGGATTGTTTGCACCTGCGCCCAACCCCCTGTACGTTGTTCGAGATTTTAGTAGGTGGTTCTCTTGCTTATGCCCGAACTGTTTCCCCAGCTTCAAATTTGGCTTCCTGTATTATGTCAAAACTCCTTCCTCAGCTTCTAAATGCGTGCTACTGAGAGCGGCAGTGATATTCTTTCCTCTACGACCGCCGAATCACGTTTATCGCTTTTGCTAAAGCCAAGTTGTTGAATTCTTTTTCAGCGCATGTTTGTCCAAAACACAGTTTGAGTTCCAAGCAAGTCTACTCCTCCATGATTCATGGCATTTCCACCACCACCAGATAATGATTTTTAATACTGAATAAAATGAATACAGAGACTGTCACCAAACCTCAATTGAGAATTAACGCAAAATGGTTTTCAGTGATCTGTATTGCAGCTAAATGCATGAAATAAATGCGAAATGAAATGAAATAAATAAAGAAAGAGAGAACGAAAAACAGAAAGAGAGAAGGAAGGAAAGAAAGAATCAATAAGAGAAAAAGAGAGTAAGACACAAAGAAAGAGAGAAAGAAGGAAAGAAATGAAGAAGGAAAGAAAGAAAGGAAGAAAGTAAGAAAGAAAAAAAATAAATGAAGAAAGAAAGAAAGGAGGAGGAAAGAACAAGGAAAAGCGTCTTAGGCTCCAGCCTTCATCTCATCAAAGGGCGCGGATTCATAGAACATTGTTTTTATTTCTGGTGGAAAAACAGAAAAATACCCCGTTTCCTGAAGGAAATAATTGAGTTGGCCGATACATTCACGCTTGTTTCTTCAGAAAGTATGCCCCTTCGGTCTTTCACAGTTCTGAAGCCGGTTCGTTGCTTTCGAAGCAGATATCTGTGAGCCAAGCATCTTCTGGAAGAGCACGTCAGCTAGCAAATGTTTCCGCGTCTTTGGAAGTTTACCGCACTGTTTAATTATATTTTCCGCCCTCAAGAAGCATCCGCTTGAGCGGCTGGATTTTACTATCTCTTGTGCCCGGAAAATTATAACTCGCGACAAACTATAAAATTATTACTCGCGATTATAAACGGAAACTTATAAACGGAAACTTAATATAAACGGAAAATTATAACTCGCGATAGAAACTATGAGCACTAAGGCATTTTGTTTCTCTCTTTCTGAACGTTGAAGTGAGATCTCGCTGAGTGCACTCAGCTGTAAAAGGCAGCAATTTTTGTAAACCATTCTTTCGTGCTGCCTGCAAACTTTAAGGAGAGCTTCCAACCACCAGCTACTTTTACATGCATCTAGGTTGAAGCACTTTGCTTACAGCCTTCGCTTAGCGAGGTTGCTACTAGGATATTCGTTGTGTAAATTTCCTTCGCTTGTATACAGCTATGAAACATGCCAAAAATTTTTTACAGATTTCAGCTGACACAATTACCGGGGTGCTGCTGAGCTTCGCCAAAGAGGTAGAACACGAGAGAGAAAAAACTATTGAAGACTCTGGGAACTTTTGCCACAAGTAGCATAGTCATTTTTAAATGAAGAGTGGATAGCCGTAGTTTCGCACGCTGCGAAACGTTTTTGAAGAAAAAGAGTAAAAGGCATCTAACCTGATACCATGGCATAAAACGACATTTACGCACTATACCATCGCAAAAACCATTTTAAGCGGCGCTCTTGCAACTCAAGTCCGTTTTCTGGCACCTGTGAGATCATGATTCTCTGTGGAGCACAAGCCTCTCATAGATGAACTTAATTAATCTACCAATTATTCGACCTATTTGCCTAAGCTTAAACAGTGTCGGTGCCTGACTGCGTGTTATCAGGACTTCTAGTACAACGCTTCAAAACGCTTCATGACCGCGAAAATGGATCACAAAGCCATACAACTGCAGCCCTCAGCGAAGTTCTCTGCATAACCTTTTTATTTAGGAAAACCAGTTTCCCTACTGCATTCATGAGTGCTATCAGACCACCCGGCTACTACTAAGCAGTAGTCTGCTCAACCTTCCTTAACTAGCAAGATGAACAATGCTGTTTACTGCGTAACATTGAGGAACGTTAGAGACGCGCACACGAGTGCAGGCTGCATCCATATACTCCATTGTGCGCTAACAGTTTTGCAGCTCCTCTAACGAACCTTACCCTCTGGCTGCAGTGGGCCACCACTGACATGCTCAAGGATTATTCTCCGGCCTCCGTTTTCGAAAGTGGTGTATAGAGCTCATTTTCAATAGCGCCAAGTGGTAGAAGCGCCTGGTAAGCCGGGTTTCTCACAGCACTTCATTGCAAATTTAAATGTGGAGGAGCAATGTATACTGGAATCGTCGTGGCGACGAAAACAATGCTGAGTCCAGGAGAAGCTTGTGCCATTCTTATTCACAACCAGCTGACAGAGGGCCTGTGGAGGTGTGTCCTTCTTCAAAGAATACATTCACTGTGCTTTTTTAAAAATATTTCGTTTTCAAATCATGATTGTACACTTTTTCGCAGTCTGCTTCAACTTACTCGCATGCTATTAATTAACGGCCGCCTACAAGGGTACTGTGTGAACCAGAAAAAAATTTAGGAGGGTATTCTTTTAAATGTGTTTCTATGGGATGCGCTTTCGCCCAGGAGCTCACCCCCAACATGAGTGACTCCCTTACGCACACATCGCGTTGTGTATGAGTATATATAGCTTTCGAATTTCTTTCATAATTCCACATTGTACTCTGCAGATGTACTCGGCTTTTCTTCATGAAGAGAAGACGCCCTACGACAGCTTGAAATCTGAAAACTGCCTTTAAAACTTTCTTTGGAATGTATGAGATGCATCTCTAACTTTTCTTCCAAACCGTGCCGTGCCGGCGCCACGAGAGCCGCCGCGTCTTCTATGCGTCACGGGTCGGTATTCTTTACAGAGCTCCGGATACGTGGCTCTGCGCAAGAGCGGCGGCAGATGAAGGAGGCGAGCAGTGGAATGGGTGGCTTCTGCTGTTGGCTCATCCGCAGCGCGTTGCACTGCAGCTGCTGTGCAAAGCTAGATTGAATTTCACAATTGAATTCTGTTCAATGGCCCAAGCCCAATTACATTGTGAATTGAAGGGGAAACCGAAATTGTAATGACGAATGTGCAAATGTGCACTGCTTTCCGTACACAACGGCAAAATGCGAACTTTTATGTAGATTCTTCCCCATTTCTGGGCATCTCGGTGCGGAAATTTGTTTATTTTTCATTTTGGAATTTTCTTTCCGCAGGACCACCTCTCAGGCTCAACAAATAAACTTTCTGACTTGAGCCGGAAAACAAAAGTTGGAATAAAATAGCCTGATGTAGTTGAAACTAAGAACGAGCAAATTCTTTTCCCTCTTGAGTGCCTTGTAGGCACTTCTAGAGAAGTGCGAATATCTGTATTCAATGATCACAACATTCCTCTGTAGTAGTTAGGGATACAAAAACATTACGGAAAACAACGCTCAGAAAAGAGCAATCTCTTTTCTGGTCGGTTTCTATGCACCGTCTTTAACCCCATTTTATAGCGTGATATGCGTCGATCACAACACATCATGACTCAGACGTCCGGGTAACTGTGTGCGCGTTGGCAAAGCGAGTTATTTTTTGCGCCTTCCCTGGGATGACAGATATTTGCGGCAGGCGGAAAAAATGGGTTTTTAGAACTATTTTTAAAAACGAGCGGCTTCTGCAGCTGGGTTGTCAAGGATTGCATCGCGTCCTCTTCTGGATAGTCTGCAAACTAGGAGTGCAGCAGTGAACGCATACCAACTCTTAGTGCATACCTCAGCATCCAGAAGGCTGGCACCGTCTGGTGGTGGCGGATATTAACAAATCCGCGAGCGAAAGGGAGAGGGTGAAGATCGGTTAATCACTGGGAGACTCGCGAATTGTCACCACAACAGTTCAGGCTTTGGAGAAGCGAGCCAGATGCAAGCCTGCTCCGCATGTCCTGTAGATGTCTCCACCTGTCCCACCAGCTACTTCCACCACCACTTCGCACCCACTTGTTATTAGTTGCTATAACAACGCTGATCATGTGCAGAGAGTCGTAGCTGCGAAAGCCAGTGCCACCTTTTCTTTAGTTTCCCGGCGGCGGTATGCAGCCTTGAGCGCATGCCAGGATCTTCTGAAGTCGGTCGCCAAGTTTCATCGAGAGCTCTGGCTAGAGTCACTACCGCCAGTATAAATTTACATATTTGATTTAAAGTCTGGTTATATATTTTTACACAATAGAATAGCACAGTAGCAAATACCATCAAAGAAAGCCTTCCAGTTTATAGCGTAAGAGTACTGTGACGAAGTGGTGATCAACCACCGCGGACTTGCAAGTGTACACCTGCTCGCAGCGTTGGCAACTGGAAGGCGGCTTACAGCAATGTGATCACAAAGGAAGGAGCAATGCCACTTAATGGCGGGCGTCGTTTGAGAAGCTTTTGTCACTTGCTCCTTGAGTTGCATCCGACTATAGTGATTTAATGTGAGAGCGTTCAATGCCTCATCGGGAATAAATTGCGTTGTCGGCGAGATAAATTCTCAGTACCGGAAGTGAAGGACCAACTCAGGAGTGACAACTAAACGTGTCGATGCATCTTCATTGCGTCCTTGTCATCATCTCTAGACGATTGCGCGGGAACATCTAACTCTGGCTTCCATTACCCTAAGGAATGTCTGGCTGTGTGTAGACAGACGTGTAGTGGTCTACTCTCAACCATGAAAGAACTGCACAAAATTTCATTCAAAGGCATCAACAACTTCTACTGCTATCGTATTGTCAACACATATTCGAATTAAATGTGCCTGTCAAATACTTATCGCTGAGCAAGAGCCAAGATTAACTGTCGTCGATACATCAAGAATGAACAAGCATTGATTAAGGTTGCTAATATTTTTCGACGGTTGACTGATACGGATTTGCGTTACTTACACACCGTGCCTTAGCGTTTCCCAATGAGCTCTTGGCACGGCATATTCTCCACTTTTATGAGAAGTTCTGCTATTCATTGAAACACACATATGTGCTATGCTGGCGTTTCCTAGCCGGTATAATTGCGGCTGAAATTTTTTCACTCATGTTATGCAGTGCGCGTTGTTTACTTTTCCAACGCACGGAATTGCGTTCGTGCGAAGCCTTAAAGTAAGCAGTTCTTGAAGTGAACAGCTACACAACACGACCGCGCGTCGCTGTCTGAATGTGCACCCCTTTCATATGCTGCAATTGGCGTTCACATTCTGAAGCTATCGCTCGCCGTATACCCAGCGGTCTTAGAAAACTGGTGCAGTGGATCCCGATGCCCGTCACGGTCCTGGGCAAGGCACTAATGTGTGTCGGAAAGATATCAACACGAGCTGGGCTTAAATGTTACTTCGAATGGAAGCATATTTGATGTGAAAGATACTCGTAGTGAGTGATGAAGCGTATGTGGGAGAATTGGAGCAATATGAGGACTACGGCAGTAGGATTCGGTGATGTTGCATTGTATTTTAGAGAGTTCTCTGGGGGATTTTTATTAAGAGGAGCACAGCGGGACCCATGAACAATCTCTTGCTTGCGATCCCAGCATGACCATTTTCCATGAGACAATGACCGTGGCGGATGAGAAAGTATGAAAAGCTTCGGTGAAATCGTGACGAAGGTCTTCAGGGATTTTGTGGTTTTCCAGGGAGTCAGTCATATTGATCAATGATACCTATGTGTGATGTTGGCAATGTTCTAACTAAATGATTGTGTCAAAGTGATGCCCCTGTCCTGGGCGCAAGTTTAATGCGCTTGCAGGGGGTACCCTTTAACCCCTCCAGTCGCCTTTACATTGAAGTTGGAAACAAGGAAGCAAAAGACCGTTGCAGATGCGAAAATGGTCGGTGGCTGAGAGAAGAAATTTTCGAAACACAACGGTCTCTCATGTCTTATGTGTATAACGTGCCAAAGCGACTCAGACTATGAAGGACGCCGTAGTAGAAGGCTGGAAATATTTTCGACCACCTCGAATTTTTTAATCGACACTGACATCGCATGGTACTGGAGCTTCTATCATTTCCCCTCCTTTGAAAAGCGACCGTGCGGCAGAGATCAAACTGGCGTCTTTTGGGTCCAGGTCTGAATGCCATAATCACTGAGCAGCTGCAGTTTCGTGAAATGCAATTCCGTGAACGTAATTTTCAAAATTATGCTTGTTTACGAGCAACAGAGAGTGTACAATGAATATAAACTAATTTCTGGATGCGACAACGTAACATTTATTTGATGCGCCAATGTTGCGAATGAAGATAAGTACCTAGCCCATCCCGCATCCTTGCGAGAAACATGCTGGAGCACAGAGAGCCTAAGAAGGGTGCAGCTGATATGGAATGGGGGCAGCACCAGTTGTGTATCTCTGCGCTTGATGCCGACAGTTGCGTGAATCAATTTCAGAAGCACCTTGGTGCAGCTTAATGCACTTCCGGTTATTCCGGAGAACTGTTCATGGTGAAGTTAGTCACGGTGATCTTCATCATCATTGTTGTAGCTGTTGGCTATATTCCATGCACCCATCGTAAACGGAAGCATTTTTCGATGAAGCAACTGAAGTTTGAAGCTACACTACCTACTCTGAGGGAGTGAGGGAAGCATTGTTCATGAAAACAGGTCATGGTTTGAACCCGACCGCGGCGGCCGCGTTTCGATGAAGGCGAAACTCAAAGGTGCCCGTGTGCTGTGCGATGTCATTGCAGGTTAAAGATTCCAAGGTGGTCGAAATTATTGCGCAGCCCTACACTAAGGTACCTCTTTCTACCTTTCTACTCTTAATTCATTCCTTCCCTTACGGCCCGGTTCAGGTGTCCGCCGATATGTGAGACAGATACTGCGCCACTTCCTTTCCCCAAAAACCAATTTTTATTTTCCATTGAACTCACCATCGCCAGGCGGCGGAGGCTGCGTGACGTCATGCTTATCACGTATTTTTTCCTTTGTTCAAGTTCAAACTCGCCCTGACTGCGAGGAAGCTACGGAGGGGAGTAGTAAAAGCTTTCCGTTTTAAAACTTCTTTCCTAGAATATATTGTGCTCAGCGATGCTAAAACCACCAGCCAGTTCTGTGTTTCAACCTTGCATCACACATGATTTTTCTGCTTCTCCATTCTCGACACCATCAAAGGTGAGAAATCTCTCTACCCACCACGGTGGCTCAGTGGTTAGTGCGGTCGGCCGCGTCCGCGATTCGGCGGAGGCGGAAGGCAAAATGTGCCCGTTTGCTGCCCGATTCCAGTGCGCTTAAATATGGTTTATGCTTTATGGCGGTTTAACGTCCCAAAGCGACTTAGTCTATAAGGCACGCTGAAGTGAAGGGCTCCGGACAGTTCGACCACCTGGTGTTCTTTAACGTGCAATGGCATCGCATGGTACACGAGCCTCTAGAACTTCGCCTCCATCGAAATTGGACCAACACGGTAGGGATCGAGCCCGCGTCATTCGGGTCAGCAGCCGAATAAAATTACCAGTGAGCCACCGCAGCGGCCGGGAGCGTAAATATTCCCAGGAGGTCGAACTTATTCCGGGGCCTTCCTCATTGCTTGCGGATTATTTATTTATCTCTACTAATTATACAATCAAGGAGAATGCAAAAATAGTCAGACTTGCATGCTGTACACAATACCGAGAAGCATGCCTTTGACAGGTGGTCATAGGGAGCTTCAGCCTATTTTTACACCCTAGCTAAAGTAAGGCTGGACGCCCTGTATATACTTATATTCATTGTCTCCGAGAGGGCGAGAATAATAAAAAAATGAAAGTTTGTTTTGGGGGGAAAGCAAATGCCGCAGTATCTGTTTCACATATCAGCGGGCACCTGATCCGCGCCGTAAGAGAAGGTATAAAGGAGAGAGTGAAAGAAGAAAGGAAGAAAGAGGTGCCGCAGTGGAGGGCTCCGGAATAATTTCGACCACCTGGGAATCTTTAACGTGCACTGACATCGCACAGCACAACGGCGCCTTAGCGTTTCGCCTCCATCGAAACGCGGCCGCAGCGGTCGGTTTCGAACCCGGGAACTCCGGATCAGTTGCAGAGCGCCGTAACCACTGAGCCACCGCGGCGGGTTACAAGCGCTGAGAAGAGAAATAAAATTCATCCAAGTGCAGTCGAGATTTTGAGAGAACAGTTTAAGAAAAGAGGCCAGCGGCCAAGGCCTTTTTATGAATGCACAGTGGAATGGAGGATTTTGGAAGGCAATGCGATTGCCCTTTTAAAAAAATTGCCCTTTGTAAAAAGTCTCGCTGTTCTCAGACAGTAAAAGAGAATTTAAGTTATTTGCAAAAAAATGTTTTAATCGGCATTGAAGAATAGCTTTATATCTCCGCTGGTTTAGATTGTTGTGCCGCCAATTTTAAAAAAATATAGCGTTTTTTTAATTTGACCATGCAAGAATCAAACCAGCAAATTTAAGGAATCTCAAAAAATTATTTTCCCTTCTAACCGTAGATTATCGATTCCTTTTTGATATATGGAAAATATTAGTTTTTCGTGGAAACAAATTTGTAAAATGGGAGGTGCTGATATGTGCTGCTTCATACATAAGGTCATCTTCCTAAATTCTAATACTGTTATGCATGAAACTCTATGTAGCACTGGCATTTAAAACCTCTGTATGTGGATGCCACTGCAATACATAGTCATCACAGCGACGGTGGCCTGTCATCACAGCGACAGCTGCTGTGACGACTTCCAAAGTGTGAAAGTGTATAGCAGCTTAGTGCAACGCATCCAAATCTTACATGTGCTAACCATGAATTTCACGAGAGATGAATTATGACTCATCTCTTTGCTGACATCGTTTTTATTGGCTTCGTGGCTAATGCAACGGTAAACATGGGACATTTCATTGGACCCATTTTTTTGCACCCAATTATCTAAAAGAGGTGTGGTGAACTAAAGCCTGAGGCTTTTTCTGCCGACACTTTTATTGATCAAAATTCCCGGCGCGCCTTCATGTGAACGATGACGACCAATATTAGTTCGTGCTTCTGCATGATTATTTTTCTTTTTGGAGCCTTGC